>NC_040908.2:114373512-114676542 GCF_004126475.2 Phyllostomus discolor
AGAAAAGGCATAGAATACAAATATTAAAAAACATTTTTATCAGTGTTTTATCTCCATAGCAACTTTAACCTATAGTGGTTGCTCTGACATAAAGATATGACTGAGCATCAGGCCCATCTATTAAAATTTTAAAAGTATTTTCCCTGGCCAGTGTGGCTTAGTGGATTGAGTGTGGGCCTGTGAACCAAAGGGCCTGTGGTTTGATTCGCAGGCTAGGGCACATGCCTGGGTTGCAGGCAAGGTTTCCAGTAGGGGGTACGTGAGGGACAACCACACACTGATGTTTCCCTCCCTTTCTTTCTCTTTCCCTTCCTCTCCTTCTAAAAATAAATAAATAAAATCTGTTAACTTTTTTAAAGCATTAGAGGCCTGTATTGTACCTCAGAACTATGACCCAAAATAACTTTACAAGTCAAGTACATCTTTCATAATCTCCATGGGTGATTCCAATATACAGGTAGGGTTGGGAACTACTGTCTACAGGATGAACTTGAACCACTATTGCATTATAAACTAGTTATTCTCAGTTTGAATTAATCTACCCTCCAGTCTACTCTCCCTAATCCTTACATCTGATCTCCTGCACTTCCACGCAATGTTACAGGAATTGTCAGTCTCCAAACACCAATTTTTCTTTCTCTTTCTGGATATTTCATATGCTATTTTAAAATCATAATCTGACTTGTATCTATTTTTTAAGGGGACACAATAGAAAACCTAGTCCAGTCATTCTCTACTTGTTTTCAGTCAGTCCATCCAGGGGATACGTTGTATGGATTTTTTGCAATATGTTTTACATTTCTCTCATTTTTCTCTCTTTCCAATTTTACTCCTTTAGAATAAGTCTTATTGATTTGAGACCCTGTGATTTTACAAAATCACTAAACTATTGTTGAGTGGACACACTCAAATATGTCCACATTACAACTCATGGAGTTATTTTTATTGATTAATATAAATCAGATGAAGCATATATTTTGTCCTTATTAGGAGTTGGTGCTATGCAGATTGCTAAAGAAATGCCTACCTATGTGTAACAAAGCCTACCTAAACATTGACTTCTGGTGAAGAGGAGTATCAGGTGTCAGATTTAGCTTTCAGTGAGACTTTTATTACCCTGGCTTAATACCTTGAGAGAGTTTCTGGCTGTGGTACAGGGAAGGAGAACTCAGGTAGAGCCTAGACAAATATGGTCTGATTTGCCCTGGCCTATCCCTGAGCTCTAGACAAAGTAGGGTTCATTACCATGCCTGGTAGATTCTTAGGATTGTGGAGATGGCGCTGACAGTCTAAGAAGACAAAAATGACTGGAGTTCCATAGAGGAGAATGTTGCACAGAGAGAAAACTTCAGAGATTAGCAGAAGGTCCACTTTGAGTATTCAACTGAGCACTCCTTCACAGCCAGGAATAATGTCTGCCTCCATCAACTAGATGGGAAAAACTCATGATCCATGGGGCATGGGGTAAAATATAGTTAATGGTTTTACCTCATTAGTGGTTTAAAAAAAAAAAGCTCTAGACTGAGCACTACTCCTATCCTGCAAAATGTACCTTGAAAGGCATATCTAAAAAGATCAAACCATTTCTAAGTAATTTAAATGCATTCCAGAATAAAGCTCTAGGTTATTTATTATAATATAAATATCTACTATGAGTTAGGTAGAATTTATGCTATTTAACATCTAATCAAAAATTGCCTAGCATAAAATATCAGGAACATATAATTCATAATGAAGAGAAAAATCAATCATTTGAAACCAAGGCAGAACTGATTCAGGTGTAAGAATTGAAGATATTAATATGTTCAAAGAGTTAGGAAAGAAAATGCTTCAGTTGAGTTTCTAGAGATCAAAAGTAATGTTTTAGATGATAACTGCATTTGGGGACTGGAGTTACAAAATTCTTTTGAAGGAATGACTGCTGAAAATTTCAAATTTGGAGAGGAATAAAAATCACATATATGAGAAGCTCAACAAGCACCTCAACACAAGGAACATGAAGAAAACTAAATCAAGGAACATTACTATAGAATTGTTTTAAGCAATGTTCAAAAAGCAAACCATAAAAACATCCAGGAAAACAAAGCCACACTATGTATGGAAAAACAAAAGGGTAATATAAGAATTCTCCTTTTAAAAAATGAGTGGTTGAGGGGAAATGAAGACAACTGTACTTGAACAACAATAAAACAAAAGAATAAAATAAAAAGTGCAACTGAGGAAACAGTAGGGCACCATCTATGTTACTGAAAACTGAGTTGTCAATATACAATTTACACCTAGCAAAATGGTCTAAGACAAAAGTAAAATAGAAACTTTTTCAAACATAAAGGAATTAGCATTAAACAAAACCAAATATAAATTTTTGGTAAAATCTCACACCTAACTATGGATAGATGAAAATTTTCTTAACCCACCAAAAGGCATTTAGAATGCCTATGGCTAACTTCATACTTAATGAGAAAAGATTTAATATAGTCCTGAAATAATGAACAAGAGAAGAATAAATGTTCTCAACACTTCTATTGAATGTTATATTGGAGTTTTTCATTTAAATTTTATTTTTCAATTATGGTTTGCATCAATATTATTTTATATTAGTTTTAGGTATACAGCACAGTGACTGATAATCATATACTTTATAAAATGATCCCTCCAATATTTCCAGTACCCACCTGGCACTATCTATGATTATTACAATATTATAGACCATATTCCCATTGCTTTACTTTACATCCCCATTATTATTTTGTAACTATGAGTTGGTATTTCTTAATCTCCTCAGAGTTTTCACTCAGTCCCTCAACTCCCCTTCCCTGTCAATTATCAGTGTGTTCTATGTATCTATGAATCTGTTTCTATTTTGTTTATTCACTTAGTTTGTTCTTCAGATTCCACATATAAGTGAAATCATACGGTATTTTTCTTGCTCTGACTGACTTATGTTATTTAGCATAATAGTCCTTAGTTCCATCCATGCTGTTGCAAATGGCAAGATTTCATTCTGTTTTATGGCTGAGTAATAGCCCATTGTCTATACATACCACACCTTTTGTGTTCACTATTAGAGCACTATTGATGGACACTTAGGTTGCTTCCATATCTTAGCTATTGTAAACAACACTGCAATGAACAATAGGGATGCACATATTCTTTTAACTTAACATTTTGGGTTTCTTTGGATATATACCCAGAAGTAAAATCACTGGATCATAAGTTAGTTCCATTCTTAATCTTTTGAGGAACCTCCACACTATTTTACATAGTGGCTGCACCAGTCTGCATTCCTGCTAACACTGCATGGAGTTCTCTGTTAATGGTGTCCTGGAAGTTTTATACAATGCAATAAGACAAGAAAAAGAAATAAAAGGCCCATAATTGGAAGAAGAGAAAAAATGGTGTTATTTATAGACAATATGTCTATATTAAAAAATCAATGGAATCAACAGGAAAAATAACTTGTAGAGTTAAGAAGTGAATTTAAATTTCAGAATACATGATCCATATGCAAAATTATCAAATGCATTTCTGTATACTAGCAATGAAATATGAAAAATTAAAATTTAGAAAGTAATACTACATACAGTAGTATCAAAGATATGAAAAATGTAGAAACCTAACAAAAATGTGAAAGACCTTTGCAATAAAAACTAAAATATATTGCTAAGATAAATGAAATAAGATTAAGTAATTGAAAATACATATTGTACATGGATCAGAAAACACATATATTTCTGATGTTAACTCTCTACAAACGGCTCTATTAATTTAATGCAATCCTACTCAAAGTCTCTATCAGAATTTTGGTCAAAATTGAAAAACTCTCTCTAAATGTAATGTGGAAATTAAAAGAATTACATCAAACTTGAAAAACAACAAGAAAGAGGACTAATATTACCAGATTTCAAGGCATTTTAAAGAGAGTATTTGTTTTGCCATTAAGATAGATAAATAGACTAACACAGGGGTGTCAAATTCATTTTCACCAAGGACCACATCAGCCTTGTGGTTGCCTTGAAAGGGCCGAATGTAATTTTTGGACTGTATAAATGTAACTACTCCTTAACTAGGGACAAGGAGCTTGACACTGCTGCCAGGTAGAAACAAGGTTCCAGGCCAGATAAGACAAGGTGGAGGGCCAGATTCAGCCCTTGGGCCTTGTGTTTGCCACCTGTGGACTAATGGAACAGAATAGAATTCAGAAATATAAGAGCAATTAATTTTTTAACCATTGGATATTCATTTACAAAACAAAACAAAAAAATCCAAAGTAAAAATTTTATCCTCATATCACATACGTTAATTACTTGTTATCAGAATGGTAGGCCTACTGTGAAACATGAAACTATTACATGTTTAAAATAAAAAAATGAAGTCCTTTGTGACCTTGAGTTAGGCAAAGTTAGCTCAGACACAAAAATAAAAGTGTGATCCACAGTTAATAAATTGATAAATTATATTTCAATAAAATTGAAAACTTTAATGTCTTCAAACATTATTTTAAGAAAATGAAAAGACCAGATATTGACTGAGAGAAAAACATTTGCAAAGAAAAATGTCTCTGATAAAAAAAAACTTGTACCAGAATACATAAAAATCCCCTAAAACACAATAATAAAACAAATAACAACAACAAAAAACCCCTAAAGATTTGGATAGACAGTTATATAGAGAGGACAAATAAACACTCGAAAAGATTTTCATAATTTGTCATTAGGGAAGTACAATTTTGTTCTACATTCACATTAGAATGGTTAAAACTTAAAAGACTGACAAATACAAACAGGTATTATATATTGATAAGCTAACTTTGGAGAATAAGAAGTAAAATATTCTTCTACCTTATGATGCCACAATTCTACTCTTTGTTATATTTTCTGAGAGAAATAAAATCACATATCCATATAAATATTTTATATGAATGTTCCTAACATATCTGCTCTAATATCCAAAAATCAGGAATAACCCTGATGTCTACCAGTAAGTTAGTAGGTAAACAAATCATGGCACATCCATACAATTGAATGCTACCTAGCAACAAAAGTGACTGCACTGCTGCTACATGCTGTATAGCATGAATGAGTCTCAAGATAATTATGCTGATTGAGAGAAACAAGACCAAAAAAAGTGCTATATGACTCTATTTATATAGAATTTTAGGAAATACAAAACAATAATGAAATAAGGAGGACCATTGACTGGCTGTGGATAGAGTGGAACTGAGACTGGTGAAAAAGTAGTATTAACAAATTGGCATGAAGAAACTTCAAATGTATTCTTCATTATCTTTTCGGTAGTGGTGTTTTCATAGGTGAAAAATGTGTCAAAATTTGTCAAATTGTACGTTCTATAAATGTGTGGTTTATTGTGTCAACTATACTTCAATAAAACTGTGAGAAATTTAAAAAGGAGGCAAGTCACCCCAATAATGATTAAGTCATATAATGTCCACAGAGGATCAAGAACACTTATATGCTTGGTTCAGCGAGTGACTGAGAGAATTAGCACTGAACTGAGAGACTTAAAGAACAGACAAAGAAATCAAGGAAGGCTTTGTTGAAATGAACTTTAAAGGACAAGAAGCAGGTGAATTCATGAGAGATATGTTCTAATAAGAGCGTCTTCGTGCACAAAGGCATGAGAGATGAGAAAGTGTGGGTATTTGCAAAACTACAAGTTGGGTCTGTTAGTCACTGAATGTTGGCTTTGTTTCCCAGTCCAGTTTTCCTCATTTCTTTTAACACTATGTTGATTTTAAAACTGCTGCGTGTTTGGAAGCTTAGATTTCTTTAGGGGCAGGTGTGTGGGATTATGGGGAACGGTGTTTTCTCACAACTATTTCAACACTACCAGGTCCCCTTAACTATTTTATGTGTTAAGTGCCTGCAAAATATTCACTGAGGAAAGAGTTCTAGAACTAAAAGAAAACAAACAAACAAAATCTCACTCTTTTGGCCAATGTGGAATGTTCTCTACTTCCATTTTTTAAAAATGCTTCATTTCCATTGTTTTATTTTCCCCTGGATACTAGAGCATCTTCATCTATCATGTGTCTCATTCAGTTTTATCAATTTTAAAACCACCCCAGTGAAACCTTCCTTGATTCCTGCAGCATCAGATATTTCTCCCCCTTACGAAACCCAACAACACTTTATTTGGAAATGCTGTGATGCCAGTTAGGTGTCAGAGATTGCTATGGGCACTTTCACATGTCATTCATGGGATCCTCGCATCATTGCTGTGGGCAGGCGTCATCGTCTCTACTACCCAGATGTAGAGTTGAAAGTTCCGAGTGCTTCTGCTTATGTGACTTTTCAAAATCTGCACAGCTTGCAACAGGCAGCTTGGAACAGGCAGAACTAGGAAAACAATTCAGGGCCCTTGCCGCAAGCCATATTTGAATTCCATCATAACAATATTATTGTTAAACGTCAAAATTATACCTTTGTGACCCTATTGAGCACTGTTTTTTAATTAATATAGCTTCCTTTTATACTACCTTTCCAACTAGATCATAAATTTCATTAAAGATGGCAATTCCATTTATGGGTTTATGTGAGGGTTGTGCATAGGTGACTAATAAATGTTTGAGAAAGAAAGTAATTGTGGGAGACAGAAAAGAGAATGAAGGAAGGAGGGAATACAGACAGATATAACTTGCCCCATTAAGGTTATAGAAGAAATGCTTAGTATTCATAGTTCACATTTTCTGGGAATGTAATGCTGGCTAGACTTTGCTAAATACTAAAAATAAAGTCCTGATAAGGATTACTGAGTATTTGACAAAACAGAAGTATGGATCTGAATCTCGTAATGTACGTATTTCAACTGTTCTCCTTCATCTGCATCAGATTGCTTTAGGTCATTGGAGTAGAAATCCATTGTTTGCCGACTACAATGTTTATTTACCCTGCTCCTGAGGTCCTGAGAGTAGAAGACTGGTTTGACAGTGGTGAAAAAACATGGTATATTTGAGATACTCTCTCCTATTTGGCTTTCAGCCCATGAAACTCGAATTGAGATATTCGGGTTGAGATGGGACAATTAGAGTCGCCTGTTCCAAAAGCCATGGTTCAAGAATGGGCATGTGACCTTAGGTCAAGCCAATCAGAAACCAACATCTTTAACCTTAAATAGCTGAGTTTTGGAGAAGAAAGACAAAGCAACTTTTCCTCTGTGTGCCAGATTTTAAGTCTCAAATTAATTTACATTTAAAGCTAGAACTGCCTCTGAAATTTAAATATGTGAATTAACAATAAATGTGTTTTTCATTTTAAACTTTTTTGGTTTGAAGCTTATTTCTCATTGCTATTTTCAACTAATGTTATTAATTATATATATATATAATACACATACACATACTCATATATATTATATAATACACACACACACACACACGTGTGTGTGTGTGTGTGTGTATATTTCTTTGCAAATATGCAGCCCCCTAAACACATAACTGTGGTAGTGACCTGGCATTTTTTTGATAACCCTTGGGTAAATTGAGCCACATGGAATGAAAATGGCTCAACCCTTAGGTCATGAATAGATCCCATCATCCATTATGGTTACATTACTACCACTTTCAGAGTGCTTATCATTTGACAGCTAGCCTGCTAGACATGTAATGTATATTTGTCATTTAAATGTCACAATTAGCTCATGATGAATGTAATATTTTTAATTTTAGGTATGAGGTACTTGGGTCCTGGAAAAATGAATAACTTGCTTGTATTACTAAGTTAGAATTTGTCTGTCTGCCTTCAGGCATTGCCCTTTCAACACAATCAAATTATTCTACTGTGTAAACAATAACTGAATACAATTTTTCTTTAACTTCTAAAAATACTTTCCTTGCAAATAGGGAATATTGACATTGGGGGATATTTTTGTTTGTTCCTAATTTTAGAGAGACTACAGTAGATTTCTAAGATTTCATATACTATCTTTCTCCTAATTTTTTGCTGGTGGTTTTATTGGCATCTTTGCATTATACCATGAACACAAAAAGACATTTTGGCTGAAATATCATGACAGCATCAACCTTGAAACAGGCATTTAAAAGCCTTTTCATCTCATAAAGCTTTCAGTGTAGCATGTAGATTTACAGTTATACATTTATACAATAATTAAAATTCCTATAAATAATACTCTCCAGGTTTAGCATTTTAACCTTTTTTTGTTGGGAGCTTGATGCATTCTGCATATTTTCCTAAATTCAACATAAATAAACCATAAACTCAATAAGATGTACATAATACCATTTATGCCTAGTATATGAGCAGTTTTAAAATGTTTCTCTGCAAATATATGCACTACATAAAGAAAAATATGCTTACTTGTGTAATTTGTGTATATATTGTATGCTAATTAACTCATAAGTTATGTAAATTTGTATGAACAAGATAAAACAGAAACACAGTTAAGAAAAATCTCAGTATTAATGTTAAAAAATGAAAATGTGGAGAATTTTTTTCTCTCTCTCTTTTCAGATATATTATTTTTATGAGAGTTATAGAGACAATAGAAAATTTTACTTTAAAATTTTAGGCCAATTTTAATTTATAACATACTCTAAATACTGATTTTAAATATTATCCTGAATGTGAAAAAGTAACTATTGCTTATCTCAAGCTATTTATTTATTTGTTCATTCAATTATTATATTGTTAATGTCATGTAAACATCTAACATGTATCTGGCAGTGTTACATGGATTGAGGATATAACAGTGAAAGGCAGGCGGAGTCCTTGCCCTCAGTAAGCGAGTGCTGTGGTCAGGAGATACAGGGGCACGCATGCTCACACCAGGAGCAGGAACTTCACATAGGATAAGGCTGTGGAGTAAAGCAAGGTAATGTGACAGGTAAAATTTTTGAAAGATGTCTTCAAGAGAATGTGGGTCTGAATATTTCCAGAAATAAGGAAGAAATATATGAGCATAAAGATGATCATTGAGTTGATCTTTGCTATCAATACAAATAGATAAAAACTCTAATAAGTAAATGATTAAATTATTATCTGTATAATGATTAATACTAATATTATAAGCAAATTCTTATGATTTAAAATGAAGGTACAAAACAACTTAATATGAAGATTTTGACTCTAGCATTTTAAGTTGATATATGCAAATTATATAAGTGATATACAGAAAGTATATATTTGAATAGTTACATTAGGGTTAAAATACTGCATTGTTAGTGATGATTTACTGTTGCTTATATTATTTGTGTCATAATGATAAATTGAATTTAATTCTTAGAAAATTAATTAAAAATTCAGAAGAACTTTCCATCTTAATGATTTTGACTATGCTAGGTACTTCATGTAAGTGGAATAATACAGTACTTGTCTCTTTGTGACTGGCTTATTTTGCTAGGCATACTGTCCTTAAGGTTCATTCATATGGTAGCATATGTCAGAATTTCCTTCCTTTGCTTAAGATAGTCTTTATATTTTATAGCAGTTTTAGGTTCACACCAAAATGAGCAGAAGATACAGAGGTTTTTTTTGTATCTTTTGCCTCCACACATACAGAGCCTCCCCTATCATGAACATTCCTCATCAGAGTGGTACATTTGATGCACCTAACTTGACAGATTATCACCTGGAGTTCATAGTTTACATTAGGGTTCACTCTTGGCATTGTACATTCTATGAGTGTGAAGAAACATGTAATGCCATGTATCTACCATTATATACCATACAGAGTAGTTTGAAGAATGAAGTACCTGGTGTCCTGGACAAATAACTTGTGTGTATTACTAACAATGTTATTTTATTTTAAAGTATATTTTGTTGATTATGCTATTACATTTGTCCCAGTTTTTTCTCTCCTTTATCCCCCTCCACCTTACACCGCTTTCCTCCACCATCCCCCCCGGCCCCCACCTCTTAGTTCATGTCCATGGCTTGTACATATAAGTTCTTTGGCTTCTCCATTTCCTATACTATTCTTAACCGCCTCCTGTCTATTTGGTACCTACCATTTATGCTTATTCCCTGTTCCTTTTCCCCCTATTCTTCCTCTCCCCTTCCCTACTGATAACCCTCCATGTGATTTCCATTTCTGTGATTCTGTTTCTGTTCTAGTTGTTTGTGTAATTTGTTTTTGTTTTTTAGGTTCAGTTGTTGATAGTTGTGACTTTGTTGTCATTTTACTGTTCATAGTTTTAATCTTTTTTTCTTAAATAAATCCCTTTAATATTTCATATAAGAATGGCTTGGTGATTATGAACTTTCACTTGACCTTATTTGGGAAGTACTTTATCTGCCCTTCCATTCTAAATGGTAGCTTTGCTGGATAGAGTAATCTTGATGTAGGTCCTTGCGTTTCATGACTTTGAATAACTTTTTCCAGCCCCTTCTTGCTTGTAAGGTTTCTTTTGAGAAATCAGCTGATAGTCTTATGAGAACTCCTTTGTAGGAACACTCTCATTCTTTCTTGCTGCTTTTAAGATTTTCCCCTTATCTTTAATCTTGGGTAATTTAATTATGGTGTGCCTTGGTGTGTGCTTCTTTGGATCCAACTTCTTTGGGATTCCCTGAGATTCCTGGACTTGCATGTCTATTTCCTTTGCCAGATTGAGGATGTTCTCCTTCATTATTTTTTTAAATAAGTTTTCAATTTCTTGCTCTTCTACCTCTCCTTCTGGCACCCTATGATTTAGCTGTCGGAACATTTAAAGTTTTCCTAGATGTTCCTAAGGCTCTCCTCATTTTTTTGAATTCTTGTTTCTTCATGCTCTTCTGGCTGAATGTTTATTTCTTCCTCCTGTTAGAAATCTTTGATTTGAGTCCTGGTTTCCTTCCCTTCGCTGTTCATTCCCTGTATATTTTTTCTTTATTTCACTTTGTATAGCCTTCACTTCTTTCTCTTTTTTTTGCATCTGTACTCAATCTTTTCTGTGAGCTTCCTGATTGCCAGTGTTTCAAACTCTGCACCTGATAGAGTGGCTATTTCCTTGTCATTTAATTCGTTTTCTAGAGTTTTGATCTGTTCTTTCATTTGGGCCATATTTCTTTGTCTCAGGGCACTTGTTACCTTGTAAGAGGGGAGCATTAGGTATCTGTCAGGATCACACAACCCACTTTGCTGCATTGTGGTGCCATATGTGGGGGAGGGGTCAGATAGGGAAAAATGCCACTTGCTTGGCTTTTGCCCCACTTTCAATTACTTCCCCTGCTACCCACAAGCTACCAAATTCTAGTGAAGATTCCTGGATGGGTGGTTTTGTGTATGTTCTAAGACCCCACGTGTCCCTCCAACAGCATGTCCTGTGAGACAGGGAATTTTTCCCATTGCTGAAATCCCCACAAGTTTTTACAACCAGAGTTTTGGAGGCTTTATTTCCACATACTAAGACCCTGGGTTGTACGGTCTGTCTTGGTCCCCAGTTGTTCCTCCTGGTTTATCCACATACAAATGTGGGACTGCCCAGTCTGCCAGCTGCCACCTCTCCTACCCAGTCCACTAGCCCCTGCCTTGTTGTGTGTCCTCCCTGCTCTGGCTACCTTATCTGTGTCCCTCCTACCAGTCTGGATGAATGTTTCTTCTTTAACTCCTCAGTTATCAGGCTTCTATACAGTTTACTTTTCTGGCAGTTCTTTGGGGTTTTTTTTTGTTTGTTTTTTTAAATTGGTTATTGTCTGTCTTTAGGTTGTGTGAAGAAGCAACACACATCTATCTACAACTCCATCTTGGCTGCAAGTCCAATTTTATTGTTAAAAAGACTTGTTCTAAGATTTATAGTAGAAGAAGTATGTAATGCTTTTAGGCCAACTTAAGTTTGAAAAATATGAAAATATAATGAAACAATTAATATATAGAAAACTTATAACACCACAATAATTTTAGTTAGGCAACTCCTTGGGTGACATTTAGTAGATAACAGAAATCCTATTTAGACTATACATGAAATTCTACTATACAATTGGTACTCTTTAGTTTTAGGTAAGGAATCATATTAACATACAAACTACTCAACAATATTTTCATACCTTGCCATTCACATAATCCTAGAACAATTATCTGAAATAGATATTATGAATTGTATTCACTTAAAGATTTAGGGACAGAGGCTCAGAAAAGTTAAAGGCTAATAATTAACATATCCAGGATTTTAACCCATATCTATTCTCTGAGGTTTACCAGTGCCACATAAGCTATTGGCTTTAAAGAATTCATAGCCCTACAGAGTAGAAGGCCATGCAATTCAAGGTTGACATGCTAAGCTGGAGTTAAAAACTGGCTTAAGAATATAGATGACAATGATATTGAGGCTTACTGACAATGCCAGGAGAGGCCCCATGAAGGAGACATTTCAAATAACTCTTGAATGATTAGCATATTCTGGGGAAGTTCATGTAGCATCTTCTATGCAAGTGAGCTCTTTGCCATAACATCTTGTGACATATCTGTCCTGTTTTGGTTCAAAAGCACTTGCAAGTTTCTTCCCTTTGTCCAGGGCCACAGTACTGCACCACCCCAAGGGACCATTCCCATGGCATTCCCCCAGCGGATAGGTGCTCTTCACTTAGAGTATGCATGGTAAGAGTTGCACTGTGTGGAGGCACTCTTCTCTTTATTCTTGTTTCTGGCCTTGTCTTGCAGCTCTCTTCACTGCATTTCCCTTGTTACCCAGTGAGCATTGCCCACCAAGTGGAAGGCTGCAGCTGGATACCGTGTAGTCCTTTGGCTGTACTCTCACTGGTGTCAAAACAGAAATAGAAGAAAGTTACATATCATATGTGATCAGAATGGTCCTTGTTATGAATAAGAAAAATTATATAACAGAATTGAAGGCATAGAGTAAAAATTACTTATAATCCTACCATTTTTAATTATTTACATATTACTATAATCAATGGTAATTGGTTTGTTTCTATAATCTTATTTCATTGTTCTGAGGTTCAGAGGTAATTATATATATGTAAAGGTGTGTATGTATATATACATACACATAGACAAGTTTCATATTGAGAGAGTAAGAATTGAAGGGAAAACAATTTTGTAGAAAACAGTACTTGTTTAAATATATATTAACTTTATTAGGTAGCTGTTTTAACATTAGAGATATAGAGATATACTTTGAAACTTAGTTCTTTATGTCATCAAGAAGATATTTGAATTCTCTTGGAGCCATAGCTTTCATGTTTTTAAAATGAGCATAATTATAACTTATAGAGCATATAAATTATGAGATCTACATCTAAAGTGAATAACATAATAGTAGGCACTCAGTAAATCATAAAAATATTTTTGTTATAATGAACAATAATAACAACACAAGACAATGATAACATCTGTCTACTTTCTGCCCAGAGGGTCATTTGCTTGCCAGGGAGGCTTTAGGCAGGGTACTCTGGTTCCAGTGCATGCCCCACCCCTGACCTTTGTCCTGGTTCACTCATCTGTAGCAACTATCCCATAGACAGAGTATTAATAAACTTATAGGGCCTTCCCAGATTGGCCTTTCTTGGATGCTGTATTACACCTGCTCACCAGTTAATCACCTCTATCACGCCTTTTGACTGCCCACGCCTCCCCCACTATCTCCTCCAGACCATGCTTCAAAGGTACTTCGTAGATGTCAGAGAAGAGAAGACAACCATCTTGAATAGGGAGCACTATACCTGCTTGCTATTGCTATTGATTTATTCTGACTTTTTCATTTTGAAATGTGAGTTATTCCAGGTAAGTCGAGATAAGTCACTGTGAACTTTATTTGATCCTTTAGAAAACCATGGTGTTTGAAGCAGAAAGCCACCACAGTGATACAAACCTATCTGGCATGTGGAGAGAAAATAGAAGTGATTTGTAAATGTTAAAACATCCATTTGGGAGAAAGGTATCAAGAGACTCAACAAAGGTTATTTTGGGAACCATCTCTGTCTTCATGAGCATTTCAGTGAAGGACATAAAATAGGTATTAATCATGTACTGTGTACAGGCTAAATTGACGTAGACAACAAAAGGCAGGAAGAGGAACTATGCACAATGTGATCTGGGAGAAGAAAAGACATATTAAAGCTTAATTTAACTGAAAGCTCGGGGATGTTGAGTATTATTACTCAGGAATATAAAGTACAAAGCATTATTTTCCTTATGCTTTTTGCTTCATAGTTATTTTACCTTTGTTTCTTTTCTAGGAACTAAAAGGTGTTGTCCAGGTTAGGTCAAAGGCTCCTGATGATGAATCTTTTCTCTTGGCATCTTTGTTTTATATGATTGTACTCACTCAGCTTCTTAACTTCCCTGGGTCAAGTCTGGGCATAACAGGAGGTAGTAGTAATAGGCAGGCAGGCATATTTCCTGTGCAAAATGTCTTTTCTTATGGTGTATCTTCTCAAGATGATGTTCCTTTCTCATACATAAATACAATTTAAGTAAATCTATCAAAATAAATAAATAAATAACCCTTTCTCAAGGACCTTACGGTCTTGTGTTGGAGATTAAAATGAATGCATAGCTTTCAGAGTGATAGTCCACATACAGCCATTCATGCTAATTGTGAGCTGGTGAGGGTGCAAATGGAGACAGCCATCAGTGCTGTGCCTGTATCTGAGTTCCACACTTCTGCCTTACTTGAAATCACTTATAATCACATTGCCCTCTTTTTCTGAACTATTTTTTCTTTCTAAATTATTTTCCTTTCTCCATCTGATAAATTCCCCCTCCTGCCCCACAGATAATAAAGTCCTTAGAATTGACTACAATATCTCTTTACATAAATATCAACAACTGACAAGTACCCAGGTAGTTAGAATTCTCAAAGCAAAATATATAAAGCATTAGATCTGTTTCCCCCCATTTCTCTGAAAGATAGGTAGAGAAAAATGGTAATAATTTGTGTTTGTATGTCAGGCCTTTCTGAGAGGCTAAAGTTTGTACATGGATCTCAGAAATAAACATGGATCTCTTCTGATCTCACTGCATTGACCAGCCCCTCTGATGATGAGCTATTTGCTCCTGATATAAACACATATAAAAGGCTGAAGTGCCATTTAGGCTGACTACGCTTTCTGAAAGCCTTTCAGTGGCCTGTATGTATTAGTTCTAGCATAGCTTCTGAGGCCAATAAAAGTGTTTACTGAAAAAATATCTTAGCTCCTAGCCCATGTAATCCATAGAGTTCTCAGCCTTTAAAGAGAGTAATTAATTGCCTACAGAGCTTACAAATACAATTTCCAGGGCCCATGCTCAGAGCTTCTGATTTAGTGGATTGGGGAAGAGTTCCTAAATGTGAATTTCTAAAAAGCTCCCAGTTGATGCCAATCCTACTGGTCTGAGGACCACACATTGAGTCTCACCAGAGCTTGTGAGGAGCAATATGTAGCTATTCTGGTTGTCCCAACTCAGTCTGGACAACAACAACAGGAGATACACAATATACTTTGGAACCTTGCTACTCAAAGTGTAGCAAGGTTCTAGGCCTTCAGTAGCATCACTTAGGAAATTTTACAAATACAGAGACTCAGGCTCCACCCAAGACCTGAATTCAAATCTGCATTTTCACAAAATCTCTAAGTAGTTTATATACACAGTATAATTTCAGGCATACTAGTCAAGCATAGAATAGCCTAATCATGTGTTGAGGTGAAGTTATTTCTCCTCTCTTTTTTCCTTTGCCATAGTAGATGGTCCCTGTCTCCTCCTATTTGAGAAGCTGCATCCTAGAATGTGTAATGGAACCTTATAATTCAGATTTACTCACATGATGAGCTTAGTACAGAACTGTAAGAATGTTTGGGGAAATCCTATATACTTTTCTTTGTTAAAATACATTTCTACCAAGTTTCTTACACATGAATTCTTGGGTTTAAGCAACAGAAATGCAAACATCTTAGGCAAAAAAAGAGAACTTACTAGAAGAATAATAGATATTCCATGGAATCTCTGAAAACTATCTAAAAGGCTGGACTTTAGCTGGATCACTGGGATGAACCAAGCCAATGACTAAAATGCTGACAGAATGCTCATCTTTGCATCCCTCTTCCTGTCTGTCTCAGTCTCTTGGAGACACTGCTTGCATGTCTTCCCACCTCACCATTGTGGAGGGTCTGAAACTATTATCTTAGTTCCAGATAAAAATTTTTAAAGGGATTTCAGTTGCCATGACTTGCGTCTTATTTCCACAATTAGACTGATCAACTCTGAGACAAGACAGCTTGATGACTAGTCTCCACAGAACAATCTGGATGAGAGTTCAGAGAACTGGGAAACATGGGAAAGTTCAGAGTTTTCCATGTTAGAGAAGTCTATGTATGTCAGTATATGCTATTAACAGCTTTTCAGTGTTTTGACAAGGCTTATTTCTCTTCTGTTTCACAGTTCAACTGAGTGGGAGGTAGCCTTTTTTTAAAATAGTTTATTTTTATTGTATTTTTTCCATTAACATTTATTTCCCAAATACCCTCTTCTACCTCCACCCACCCCCTCCATTGCCCCCACAATCACCACACTGTTTTCCATGTCCATAAGTTATTCCATCTTTTTTGCTTGATCCCTCTATCCCCATACCAAGAGCTGCTCTCTCTGAGTCTGCTTCTATTTTGCTTGTTAGTTCAATTTGTTCCTCAGATTCCACATATGAGCGAAAGCATATGGCATTTGTCTTTCTCTGACTGGCTTATTTCACTTAGCATAATGTTCTTCAGGTCCATCCATATTGTTACAAAGTGTAAAAGCTTCTTCTTTTTTACAGCTGAGTATAATTCCATTGTGAAAATGTACCATAGATGTTTACCTACTCATCTACTGATGGACACTTGGGCTACTTACTAATCTTGGCTATTGTAAATAAAGCTGCAATGAACATTGGGTGCATATATTCTTTTGAATTAGTGTTTTGAGTTGCTTTAAATAAATTTTCAGAAATGGAATCAGTGGGTCATAAAGCAGATCCATTTTTAATTTTTTAAGGCATCTCCATACTGCTTTCCACTATGGCTGCACCAGTCTGCATTCCCACCAACGGTGCACTAGGGTCCCCTTTTCTCCACATCCTCGCCAGCACGTGTTGTTTGTTGATTTGTTGATGATGGTCATTCTGACAGGTGTGAGGCTATATCTCATTATGGTTTTAATTTGCATCTCTCTGAAGATTAGTCATGTTGGGCACCTTTTCATATGTCTGTTTGCCATCTGTATGTCCTCTTTGGAGAAGTGTCAATTCAGGCCCTTTTCCTTTTTTATTATTATTTTTTATTGTTTTAATTTTTTTAGAATATATTTTATTGACTATGCTATTACAGTTGTCCCATTACCCCCCTTCATTCCCCTCCACCCAGCACACCCTCTCCCACCCACATTCCCCACTTTAGTTCATGTCCATGTGTCATAAGTTCTTTAGCTTCTACATTTCCCATACTATTCTTACCCTCCCCCTGTCCATTTTCTACCTACCATCTATTCTACTTATGCTCCATACCTTTCCCCCCTCTCTCCTCCTCCCACTCCCCTGTTGCTAACTCTCCATGTGATCTCCATTTCTTTGGTTCTGTTTCTGTTGCTTAGTTTGTTTTTGTTTTTGTTTTAGGTATGGTTGTTAATAATTGTGAGTTTGCTGTCATTTTACTATATATGTTTTAATTGGATTGTCTTTTGTCGTTGTTGTTTGAGCTCTTTATACATTTTTTATATTAACTCCTTTTCAGATGTATCAGCAAAAAATATTTTCTCATTTTGTTGATGGTTTCCTTTGCTGTGCAAAAACTTTTTAGTTTGCTGTATTCCCATTTGTTTATTATTTCTTTCATTTACCTGGCCTGGGAAGATATATGAGAAAAAGTATTGTTACAAGCAATGTCTGAAATTTTACTGCCTATGTTTTCTTCTAGTATTTTTATAGTTTTGAATCTAACGTTTAAGTCATTAATCCATTTTGAATTTATTCTTGTGTGTTATTCCAAAAACACATATGGTAGGCAGACTTTCATGCAGTGGAACCTCTGAATTATTCACTGAATTTGCTGCATGAGAGAAATTGTAGAACTCTTGAGCGATTTTAGCAGTCAAGCCTGGAAATAGTAAACACTTCCATCCACATTCTAGTATTTGGAGCATAGGACTGTATCTAAATGAAGAATGTGGGCCCAGAGAAAAAAGGAATCAGGATTGGTGAGCTTTTTCTGTGCCATGAATATGTACGCATGAATATACATATAAATATGAAATCCACATGGATATTGTACTTCCAATTTCAAATAAAAGTTGACCTTATTAAAAAATTAAACTAGAGTATATTAAAAATATGAAGAGTTAATTTGTACAGAAATCAATTTCAGTCAGGCAGTAGCAAACCAGAAGTGTTTAGAACTACTCCACTGAAAAGAGGTAGGGGAAGACTTACTTTGAAAGAGGCAAAAACAGAGCAGGGAAATAATTTGATTGGCTATAGCTTAAGTGGTAGCATTATTGGAAAGCCTAATTGGCTGTTTTTGATTGTTTTTTTAACTTCAGTTTTTTAACCTGGACAGACTGAAGGCTCAGGTTTTGGTTTGCTTATGTCATCAACCAGACATTGAAGTCTCCTCAGTCTAGTGACCTTCGTGTTTGATTAACTAATATACATTATGCCTAGTGTGTTGTATGTAGCATAGACATTTATACCATGTAGAACCTTTCATTAGACAGCAGACTCAGGAGATGCCACTCACATTGCCTGCAAGATCTCAAGGCTGTGAAGGTAGTACAAGTTTTCTTCTATCAGACTGCGGATGACATCTCGCAGCACAGAATTCTCAGTCCACCCTCACAGGCATTATTAAAGACCCTCTCTGTGTTGGTGGAGCCTGGGGATGATGAGCTTGTTTAAATAATTACTTTTTAAAAAATAAAACTATACATGTTTATACTTTATTTGTACTGCAGCTCTGCTATTTTAAGGTGTCATTCAATACAGAACACTTATCCTGGGGGAAAATAATTTTTTCTGTATTTTCCCATTTATAGTTTCATTTATTCAGTAATATATTGCCAAATTGTGCTTTCTATAAAAAATAAAATAAAGATTAAGAGAAAGTCCTAAAAATTCTATGGAAGTTTTAGGCATTCACTTGAAATGTCAGAAACACCAAACCTCAGCTGGTACATCTGATAACTCAGAAGGCGCTTGTTTACTCTAAGTAATTACCTGAAAACTCAGTAAAGTTCAACATTTTAGCGGTGAGCTACCACGTCTTAGAACATCATTATTTGACAACTTACTCAAAGAATGATATTTGGTAAAAAAAGACGTACTTTGAGGATATTCACTGTTCATTGTAGCATTGTCATATTTATATATGATATAAAAATTGCATTTAGCTTGATATTTAGGCTACTGTTGTGCTGACAGTTGAATTTTTTTTCCTGCTTTTCTTTGTCCACTGAGAACTTGAATATTTTAGGTAATTTTGATACATGTTAATTTGTCTCTGGATATAGTGCATTTTCAGAACCTCCAGGACACTCACAAAGAATATCAAAGATGAGCTCTAGTTTCAGGGTGTTAGCTAGCTATGAAAAAAGAAATATGCAAAAGCAAATAATATATTTAGCATTAAAATGAAGAACATAAGAGTCTCCTATAATTAAAAAACAAACAAGCATTTACCAATTATACTGAATTTACAAAATGATCCTTGGGATTACTGATATTAAAATGCACCTCTGGGTTGTCTAGTTATCTCAGAAACATAGTAAATGTAGCAAATTTTGCAGCAAAAAACAAAGCCAGTCCTTGTAGAGCTGGATAATTGAGGGCAGAGTCCATAAGCTATTAACAGTTCCTAGTGTTTAACCACATCTCAGTGTTACAGAGGAACAAATGCTACAGAATCAGCATTGTTTTTGTATCTGTTTAAACTAATGTGGAATACCTTTCTTGTTCTTCCTTGGCCTGTGCCTCTTAAACAATCTAATGGATTTTAATAAAACATAGGGTTATAAAATTACTGAATTTATGGGTTCAGATGCTGCACATTTCTTGCCTTGGTAAGGCGTATTAACCTGTGAGTGTATATTCTGCCCATTTATTCTGAGAGATACTAAATGAGTCAATATTACATCAATAATTCAAGGGATAATTTAGCAGTATAATTGTACTTTATTGCAGTAATGTATTCAGCTACTTTAGTCTAATACATATTTGTTGTGATATACCAATGTGATAGGGCTCTTCTTTTTTTTCTTTAATTGATTTTTTAGAGAAAGAGAGGAAGACACAGAGAGAGAGATTGATTGATTGTGCTTCCACTTATTTGTGTGTTCATTTGTTGATTCTTGTATGTTTCTCACCAGATATTGAACCCACAACCCTGGCACATGGTGACAATGCCCTAACCAACTGAGCTACCCAGCCAGGACTGATAGGGCTCTTCTTATATACAAAGATTTGTAATTACTAATTATTTATAAATCAGCAGAAATATACTAACTATAGGTTAAAGAAAGAGCACTGTAGAAAGAATGTCCAGACTACTTGGTGGACTTAAAATTTTTAAAAAATGTGAATTTCTTCCCTTTACTACATAGCACAGATATCATTCGTCTTGAAATACTTGTATTTCTATTTGCCAGGCTTATATTTAATTTTGAGCCCTTGCTGCTGCAGTTGTGACCTCACTAGCCTGGAGTGAATTTGAAATCACTGCCATAATAAAAATTATAAATATAGGTTAGAGATATGTGATTTTCAAGGTACTTCTGCCTCTGCCATGCCCCAGCTCTTTGCAACAACCTAATGTCTCTAATGGTATGGCTCTTTCCACCTTAGAGATGAGGAGGGTGAGGCACAGAGATGCTGCTCTTTTGCCCTAAATTATAAGCCAGCAAATAGGGGTCCAGAGTTTAAACAAAGATCTCTGAATTTATGTCCTTAGATTCTTCTGTTTGTACCTTGTTGGTATCCTATATTCAAGCTGGCAGTATTTACAGAGTATATTTTAGCTTTTGACTTTTGGCTTTCTATGACTATTTGGTACAGGTGCTGTGAAAATCCTGTGGGAATATTTCCATTTTGAAAGGGCAAGTGAGAGCATGGAGCTTTTCTCTAAAGTATTTAGATGTGGTATTTCATTCACTATACCTGGTTGTTGTTTTTTTTTTTTCTTTTTCATGAAAATATAGCATCATTTAGAGCAGAATGTCTTCCCTAAAACCTCTGCTGGGACTGGAGTGTCTATTTTACTAGGGTAGGTTTGAATATTATATTATGGGCTTGGATATTGATCTCTTCTCCATTAGCTTTTGCCTTTCACTTTATGCACTTGTCTTAATTTTCCCTGCCTCTTCATCTATAGGAATCATTCAAAATATCAAAGTATTAATTCAGTATGAAGTTTATACCAAAAGCTTACCATTTTAGATAAGTGATGTGCCTCAATTGACTTGTTTATTTTAATGTCTTTTGGAAAATTAATGAACTTTCAAGAAGCTTTTACTAGAGCTTAAGACATGAATGTCACATGAGAGATGATACCCAAAATGGAATTTATTTATTAAAAATTGTATATTTATTCTTACATGTGTAAATTTCAGTCACCTTCAAAGTACTCTCCATTTGATGCACTACACCTATCTAGACTTTTTTCCACTCCTCAAAACAGTTTTTGAATTTGCTGATTTTGATGGCTTTTAGTGCTCCTGCTGTTTTTTGTTTCACCTCTTCCACATCAGCAAAATATTTCCCTTTGAGGACATTTTATCACCTGAGGAAACAAAAAAAACTGTTGCTCAGGGCTAGATTGGGTGAATGGGGGGTGGGGCCTGGGGGTCATGCCATTTTTGTTCAAACACTGTGAAGCATGCAGCACTATGTGGGCAGGTACACTCATAAATCACCCATTGTGAAATGGGCAAATGTGTTAAAAGAGTCTTCACAAAACATTTACTGAAGTCAAATGCAGCCTCTGACAGCAACACAAGCTGGGACACTGATACAGATGGGCTCCTAGAACACTCACCTAGTGGGGGAAGCCTGTGCTACAAGGGGCCCAACCCCCAGAAATAATTCTGTTGTTCTTTTTTTTTTCACTTTGGTCCCCTCTCATATTTCATTTTCCTGTGGGGTTGCAATAATGTTAATATTCACTCTAGAAGGTTACACTGGGCATTGCCATATATGAGACAGGTTTGGGGGGCACAAAGGTTTAACAAAAATAGAATTTGTGCTGAAACACAAGGTTCATAGTTCTCTTTGCTTTGGGTTCCCCATAGGTCCCTTACTCAGTCAGTGTGTGGAGGATGCCCGCTGTGGGAGAGGTGCTGTGTTTGAGGCACAGCAGTAAACAAGTGTGATCCCAGCCTTAATGAACTTAAAATCTAGCAATGATTTAATGAGCATATCACTAAGCAAATAACACTCACATATATAATGTAGTTATTCTCGGCTTATTCTAATACCTAAAGAATTTGATGATCAAAGAGAGTTTGTGCATATCATTACCAATGTCAGGCATGAGTGAACTGTTGTCCATTTCTCAGGAGCAATTCTTCCCCTTATCTTTCTGATTTTTGCAATAAAACCCTAAGATATGTAAGAAATAACATGTTTAGTTCTTGTTGCTTTGTTTTAACACTTAAATGTTTTTTAAAAATTGTCAAATTCATAAATCTATTTTCTTGTTTCTTGAAAACAAATAGTGGGGAAAGTTATGTTTTCTGAAAGAAAATATTTATATTGGAATATATTTACAATAGCTAGCCTTAGTGTAAGGTGCATAAAAATAGGATTTTTTTTTACTATAACATTTATCCAATTGGGTTAGTTATATGAAAATATGCTCTGAACTATCAAGCTTTCAGAACAAAGTTTAGGTCTTGATCATTTTATCATTTTAATCTTCTTGACCTAACAGAATGCCTAATAGGTACTCATTATATATTTGATAAATATATTTAGAAGAATGTGGTCAAA
This sequence comes from Phyllostomus discolor, assembly GCF_004126475.2. Taxonomy (NCBI): domain Eukaryota; kingdom Metazoa; phylum Chordata; class Mammalia; order Chiroptera; family Phyllostomidae; genus Phyllostomus; species Phyllostomus discolor. Next base: position 114,396,413 of record NC_040908.2, read on the forward strand.
GTATAAAGAAAAAAAGTGCAATTGAAGTTGTTTTTAAGTGTTATCTTCTCACTTTGATGATAATGCTTAAAAGTGCTAACTTAACGGTGAACATTGGGTTTCTATCCATGTGCATCTAAAGTCTGTGACTTTGCTAACATGTAACATAAATTAACTTGAAGTACTGAAGAGGATTTTTACCTCATCCTGTGCTGGATGCTGTGGCATGCTGCCCAGATCCCCCATTAAGAACTGAGGTATTTATTGAGGCATTATCCCACTTTCACAAATACTGAGCTGCCAGGTATGTTGCTTGCTATAATCTCACATCCTACTCTTTTTTCCAGAAATTGTTTTCACTCAAAGTGACTGGCATCAACTAAGGTTATTTCACTTCCCGGGGGAAGCCCACATTTGATAACTGGTTGCTATGTGAAATACAAAAAGTCTTAATTCAAGATAACATTGAAGAGCTATTCTGGCTCAAGAGTTTCCCATAGGATATGCTGAGGACTCTGTTATAACTACATCTCAGTTCAACTTCTTGCTTCTGTCAAACTTGCTTCTGCAATAAAACTCTAGCACAAAAATATCATCCTAATTGTCTATTTCCTAGAAAATGTGCTTTAGGATGACTAGTACTTCACATGGTCCTAGGAATCAGACTCTAAATGGGATTCTTTGAGTCAGTCATCCTCCAGGCAGTTGGCAGTCCAGAGATAGAGTCTTCACAGCCCCTGGCATTGTTAAAACTGGAGAAAAACAGAGATCAGAATCCATGCAAGGTAATGCACTGGCTGCTACAATAGCTCAGAACCTTTGGAAAGCTTGAGTGAGTAGCAATTATAAAGACTATGCAATTGCATGGCTCTTGTGTGGTGCTATTGATAGATTAGGAAAGATAATGAAAGACTAGAGATTTTTAGTCACCAACTAAAGGCAAACTGACAAAACCAGAAGGCCTTCTTGGCTTAATTTATAAAGAGTCTGTCATATGCACCTGGAGGGTAGAAAAAGTTGAGGATCATGTTCAGGACTCGATTATATGGGTCATAGAGCTTCAGAAATTCTCAAACCCAGCATGACTGCTCTGCCAAGGTCAGGACCTTGAATAGGGGGAAGTGAGACTCTGAAATTTAGAGTGAGAACATCTGGACAGACACACTTCCAAACTTAAAATTTTCATATTCCAATGAAACTTCTGGGCCTGCAGAAATGGCCTGACCCTTTCTGTTAAAGGCTAGTAGTCACTCTTGCTTAAACATAAAGGAAAGGTGTTTGTCTTGAAAAACAATAAGCACCCACTTCAGGATAAACCCCTGCCTCTACTCCTGGCTTCCAAACCAGTGACTAGCATGAAATTATAATATAATCTGACTAGAGAGATACTGTTTCTATAGAATAGAAGTCATTTAAACACCTAAAGAGACCAAATATCTAACCAACATGTACTGGCAGGAGCTAGGAGACTCTGTGGATTCTGAGATGTTATACTCAGAGAAGGATGAAATGTTAATTGAGATAAAGGAAAGTTTATCTACAAATATTTATGAATATAACAGCATCCTCCCATGATACAAGATTGAACACATTGGCAAGGACTCTTGGAGACAGTCATAGGTCTAAGAAACTGTGAATGTTCTTGGAAACTTGGAGAAAAGACAGTGAAGTAGAAGTACCACATCATGTGATGGGAAAAGTGATAAAATGTCTCAGAGCTATGTTCATACTAGCCTGAATAAAGAACATAAGGCTTGAAGACAACAAAGGAGAGCCTAGGGGAAAATCCATTTACCAGAGCAATGAGGGCTGTCTTAATGAGGAATCAGCAACACTGAGAAGCTCATTGTTCGCTTTCCCCTGTTGGGTAAGATAAATGATGAGAAATATCATCCTAGATCTGGATTTTCTGTTAGCCATGGAGATTATAGACTCCTTGAAGCATAAAGACCAGAGTGATGGCACTTAGTCAAAAGCAGGCAGGTGCAATTAAGTGTTATGTCTATGGCCCCTTGAAGGGTTGGGCGTGGTCTCCTGTAACCAGCTCACTGAGGAGGTAAAAGAACATACTTTTTCACAGGTGGGGTATCTCAGTATGTGAGTACTAGCCACACATAGCTGCACTACACCAAAGCCAAAGTGTCCTTAAAAGAAGAATTGCTATGGTATACCCCATTGCTCATTTCATTTAAAAGTTCTCATGACCGAAGAAAAGAATACAGTGTGTGGAAGAGTAAATTTACAGTTGTGAGTAGGTAACCAAATTGTTGTGAGGCAGGTCCAGCTGCCTGCCTCAACAAAAGTCAAGCTCTTGGACAGATGCTGGTGAAAAAGAAAGTGATTTATTCAGGTGCCAGCAACATGAGAAAATGGGGCACTATTGTTTCACAGTCCATCTTAACATTTCTGTGGGCTGAGGTTTTAACAAGGAGGGAAAGATAAAGCAGAACAAAGAGATCAAGGGGAAGGGGCTGAAAAGTTCTCTGCTATGTGCAGATCAGCACGGCCCATTCCAACAAGGACCTCAGAACTGGTCAAGTGATGGTCTGGTGCATATCATCCTAGTTTCTGTCATCCTGGCTTTATGTCATCCCAGTTTTGTGGTTGGAGGTCAGCAAATCTTCCAGAGCTGGGGTGACTGAAGGTCAGAGTCTGTATCTCTTGAAGTTAGTTCCTAGGATTCTTACATGAACATGCTGTTTATCTATACAGTACATATTTCAGAGTCAGCATTTATAGAAACAATTTCAAAAGAATGGTGGGATGGATTACAGTCCCCCCCATTATAATCCCACATTATAGTCCCCCCTATTACAATTCCCCACTGTTAAAGTACACAAAACACAGAGTTTAAAGTCTTATCTATTAATTATTGCATTGTTTTCCATACAACCAACTATAAACCTACCTTTGGCCCACCTTTATGTTGAACAAGAGGAAATGATTTTATTGGTTGTTGAGGTGATTTGAAGAAAATTGGAAGATAAAAACAAAAAATTCTAAGGTAGATACCAGGAAAAGATACCAATAAAAATCTTAGAAAAACTATTCCCACACAGAATGGCCTTACTATATGCAGAAAGTAGATTCAATTCAAAAGAACTAAAGTTCCCCAATGTTCATAGCAGCACAATTTACAATAGCCAAATGCTGGAAGCAGCCTAAGTGCCCATCAGTGAATGAATGGATCAAAACACTATGATACATTTACACAATGGAATACTATGCAGCAGAAAGAACACAGCCTCACAACAGCATGGATGGGTCTGGAGAGTATTATTCTAAGTGCTCTAAGTGCAGGTGGTGAAAGACAAATCAACAAAACAAACAAGCAAGCAAAATATAACTAGAGTCATTGAAATAAAGAACAAACTGACAGTAGTCAGAGGGGAGGGGGGAGGAGATAATGGGGAAGTATGGGGAAGGGCCATCAAGGAACATGTATAAAGGACACATGGACAAAGCCAAGGAGGGGAATAGGACCGAGGGTGAGAGGTGGGGATGTGTGGGGCATGGTAGGAGAGGTAGGGGGTGAAATGGAGAGAACTGTACTCTAATGACAATAAAAATTAAAAATAAAAAAGGAAGTAGATTCAGAAAAACAGATAGATTGTATTGAACACCGTGATTCACCCAGAACCTACATAGTGCTAAGATATTTATGGGTCCATCTTCCTGGACTGTCGATGGTTTATGTCTAGTACTTTGAGAATTTCTTTCTGCTGAAGGGTAATGCTTTGCAAAATTCACCAACCCTTCCTAAGCAGCCTTTCTCCTTGCTTTGATTCAGCTCCAGTCTGAAGGGCCAGCTCCCATCTCCTTAAATCAGCTGAAGTCTCTGTTGTAACCATATCCCAGTTTAACATCTACCTCTGTTCAGTTCTGCTATTCTCCACGCCTTCACAAATGTCATTTTCAGAGTGCATCCCTGTAATCCTCAAGCAAAGAAATCTCAGAGCCTGAGTTTACTTTCTGGAGAATGTGATCAAAGACAGTTTCTCTTATAACTTGCTCCTGTCAATTTATTTATTACATGTGATACACAGAATAATGATCCCTCCTCCCAAATTTCTACATCCCAATCCCCAAAACCTGTAAATGTGTTATCTTACATGGTAAAAGGGACTTCACTGATGTTATTAAATTATAATAGATTATCCTAGATTATCAAGTTGGATTCAATTTAACCACAAGGGTCTTTATAATAAGGAGGCAAGAAGGTCAAAAGCAGAAGGAGTGGGGGCACTGGAAGCAGAGGTTGGAGTGATATGCTTCAAAGATATGGGATATGGCCAGTAGCCAAGGAACTCAGGGAGCCTCTGAAAGACAGAGAAGACAAGGAAACAGATTCTTCCCTGAAACCTCCAGAAGGAGCATAACCTTGTCAAATTTTGGTGTTAGACTTCTGACTTCCTGTTATTTAATAGAATAAATTTGTATTTTCTTATTGCAGCTATAAGAAACAAATATAATATGGTAATATGCATTGTTTTCAAATTTATTCAGCATATCTGTATTGGTTAATTGTAGTCACAGTAATTATGTGGTCAAATTAGAGAAAATACATATTAGAAATTAAGTGTTATCTCTCTGCATAAAGGGTGAGATGCTTAAAAACATCAAAACACAGGATATACAGCTCAACTTTTCATTACTTAAATATTACATTCTATAATGCTTCTTTCAAATAATTAAATGTTGCAAATTATGTTTTATATTTAATTTGGAATATCTTCCAGTTATGACTATTTGGAAAAACCAAGGCCAGAACAATCAAAACAGTTAGCTTTGTTGTGGTAGGAACATCTTGGCCAAAGGGCCATAGAAATGTTAGTTCCAGTCTAGAGTCAGTTCTGTGACCTTACCAGTGGGATTAATTTTTTTCATCTCTGTACAGAAAAACTCATTAAAAATAACAAAAATAATTGTAGCTGGTAGTTTTAAGTACTTTGCACCAGAGATCAGGTTAATCATTTCCCATGTATTACCTGATCTAGACCTGTGAATAGCAGATGGGAATAAATGGCTTCCTAGGATTAATTTAAGGATAAATGACTATATATCAAGCAAAATTCTTGATATCCAAGTTGTGTTTAATTACTGGGAACACTATATCTTTCCATATACCCACCTCAAGAGAAGTCAGAAATTCAAAGAGAAAAAGAAAAACAGTCTTTTGGTTTCCAGAGAGAGAAATGAAAGATGAGTTGATACTTGGCCTTTACATGAGAAATGGCCCTCCCAGGATGACACTCATCCCATATGAAGATAAAGATGGCTGTGGTCCAACTTAGGTGGGAAAATAGTAGCAATACTTATATGTTTTTTCTTTCCACAGTAAACCAAGTGCTATCTCTATTGAAGGTAACAACACACTGAACCATCAATAATTTTTACTTTAATATTTATGACTATCTTTTTAAAAACATGTTTTCTATGCAAATTATTTGATTTTTCCATTGTGCAAAGAGCAGCCTTGGAAAATACAATATTTTGATGAATGTTGCTCACATTCTTCACCGACATGCTTCTTTGAATTTCTCTTTTTTCTCCATTGTTATTATTCATTGAAATTTATTTTGCCCTTTAAAATCATATTGATAAATACATAATGTACTTAAATCTATATATTTCTTTGATAACCCTTACTGCTCCCTTTTACTACAAGTGGTAATATTAATTATGTCTTCTAATTTCCAACCTGTATTGCATTGAAAGAATACCCAATCTCTCCAGATATTATATATTTGTAATTCAGGATACTTTTATAATTCAGACAAAAATTTATCTCTGTTAAGATGGAATTCTCCACCCACTCTCCACCTTATTCTGAAAACCCATTTAATTTGTAGTCCTAGCTGTATGTTTCCCAATTCAAACATCTATTCTATCTTTGGGTGGAGTTGGTCTTCTATTCATTTCAACTGAAACCTGAATATTAGAAGAAAACATTTCATATCCTCAAGCCATGGCTCTGCCTAGATTAGATAATAAGTGGGGTGTCACTTTTAAAAAATCAGCTCAGATTCTTATTTATTCAAAGATCTCCCAATATAAGAGTGGAAAAGAGAGTATGTCTTGGCCCAGGGGCAGTGGGTAAAGATGAGAGGGAAGATAAAAAGAGATTTAGCTAAATGAAATAAGCCAGTTGGTAAACGACAAATGCTATATCATTTGACTTATATGTAGAATCTAATGAATGAAATAAACTAACAAGCAAAATATAGTCAGAGGCATAGAAACATGTAACAGACTGACAGCCGGAAGAGGGAGAGTGGAGAGGTGGGACTGGTTGAAAGAAGGTAGAGGGATTAGTCAACATGTATGCATGACCCACGGCCCTGGACAACAGTGAGGGAATTGACTATGGGAAAAGGAGGTGGACTCAGGGGAGGGGAACAAAAGGGGAAACATTGGAACAACTCTAATAGCATAAACAATAAAATATTTAGATTAAAAAGAAAAAAAAACACTTTGTAGAGAAAAGAAATAAAAAAGAGTTTGAGGAACAAAGAGAAGTCAAAATTAGAAGTAAAGTCTTGGAGACTTATAAATGCATTTTCTTTCAAAACCAACCCAGTTATATAGTTTGCTTCTGCTGCTAATGAGAAGCTCTATTAATAATGATATCCTGATGATAATATGAACATTATGTGCCATTCATCAAACATCTACTATTTGTATGACACTACCTGCTAAATGGTTAACACCAATTGTGACATTTAGTTTATGGAATACATGCTGAATCATTGTACCATTTTTACACATAAGAAAACTGAAGCAGTTTGAGAAACATAAAATAATTTGTGGAAGTCACATAGCTAGTAATATTTGGAGCCAAGATGCAAACTCATCACCCAAACTTGAACTCATTCCATTATATAAAAATGCCTCCTAGACTTTTAATTTCAATCATCTCATGTGCACTGTATCCTCCTCTTCTATTTTTAGTTAAAAAATAAAAACTAGTTATAATAGCAACACTAAAACATATAAAGCAAAAATAAAAAATACTCCATAAATCTAAAGGAAATATTTTTCTTTTCTTGCATGTGTCTTTTACCATAGCCATAGTAATAGATAAACATTGAAATCCCTTTTTATAAACTTTAATTTTAAGTATATTTTATTGCTTATGCTATTACAGTTGTGCCATTTTTTCTCCCTTTCATCTCCCTCTTCCCTGCACACCCCTCCCTCCAGTATTCACCTCCTCAGTTCATGTCCATGGGTTGTACATATAAATTCTTTGGCTTCTCCATTTCCTATACTATTTTTAACCTCCCTCTGTCTATTTGGTACCTACCAATTATGTTTCTATTCCCTGTACCTTTTCCCCCATTCTTCCCATTCCCCTTCCTGCTGATAACCCTCTGTGTGATCTTCATTTTTATGTTCCTGTTCTAATTGTGTTCTTAGTTTGTTTTTTCAGGTTTAGTTGTTGATAGTTGTGAGTTTGTTGTCACTTTAGTGTTCATAGTTTTGATCTTCTTTTTCTTAGATAAGTTCCTTTAACGTTTCATTTAATAAGGGCTTGGTGTTGATGAACTCCTTTAACTTGACCTTGTCTGGGAAGCACTTTATCTGCCCTTCCACTCTAAATAATAGCTTTGCTGGATAGAGCAATCTTGAGTGTAGGTCCTTGCCTTTCATGACCTTGAATACTTCTTTCTAGCCCCTTTTTGCCTATAATGTTTCTTTTGAGAAAGCAGCTGATAATCTCATGGGAACTGCTTTATAGGTAACTCTCCTTTTTTCTTGCTGTTTTTAAGATTCTCTCCTTACCTCTAATCTTGGGTAATTTAATTATGATGTGTCTTGGTGTGTTCCTTCTTGGGTCTAATTCTTTGGGACTCTCTGAGCTTCCTGGAATTCTATGCTTATTTCCTTCTCCAGATTGGGGAAGTTTTCCTACATCATTTTTTCAAATAAATTTTCCATTTCTTGTTCTTCCTCTTCTCCTTTTGGCACCCATATCATTCGGATGTTGGAATATTTAAAGTTGTCCCAGAGGTTCCCAAGCCTCTCTTATTTTTTTGAATTCTTGTTTTTTCATTCTGTGCTGGTTGAATGTTTATTTCTTCCTTCTGTTCCAAATATTTGGTTTGAGTCCCAGTTTCCTTTCCTTCACCATTGGTTCCTTGTATATTTTTCTTTATTTCACTTTGCATAGCCTTCACTTCTTCCTTTATTTTGTGACCCTACTCAATCATTTCTGTGAGCTTCCTGATTACCAGTGTTTTGAACTCTGTATCTGATACGTTGGCAAACTCAAGTTCTTTTTCCGGAGTTTTGATCTGTTCTTTCATTTGGGCCATATTTCTTTGTCTTGGCATACCTGTGATGTTGTAAGGGTGGGGCTTTAGCTATTTGCCAAGGTGGGACATCCCAATTTGCTTCATTGTTGCACTGTATGTGGGGGGGGGGGTCAGACAGGGAACAATACAGCTTACTCAGCTCTTCCACTTGCAGTCACTCACCCCTCTGCTCTCCACGAGTAAATTGAGACCTTTGAGGTGCTACCCTGGTGCTGATTCCTGGGTGGGAATGTTCTCGGACCCCATGGGCCCCTCCAACAGACTCTTTTATGAGGCAGGCAGTTTCTCCCACTTCTACAACCCCCACAGGTTTTAACATCCAGAGGTTTTGAATCTTTCCTTTCCACACTGCAACTGTAGGTTGCATGGTTTGTCTCACTCTCCAATTGTTCCTCCTGGCTTATCTGCATGTGAATGTGGGCACCTTGTCTGCCAGCTGTAGCCCTGCTGCAAGTCCTTTCAGCCCTGGCTGCCCTTCTCCGCCCCTCCTATGGGTCTGGATGAATGATTCTTCTTTATCTCCTTGATTGTTGGACTTTGATACAGTTCGATTTTCAGGCAGTTTTGATTGTTTTTTATTTTTAAATTGGTTGTTATCCTTTTTGTTTTGCCAGGAAATGAAGCATATCTACCTATGTCTCCATTGTGGCTGCAAGCCGAGCAAAATTAGTATGTTTTTAAATGTTTCCTCATTTCATAAGCATTTTTCATATATTTTCTTTAGTATTGTTTGTTCTGAGATACCTTTTCTAGGTAGCTGTGGTCATGCTGAGTGTTAGAAGGGTGATGAAGATCAAGCTATTTAAGGATTATTTCAAATCTAATTTTACACAAATCATGGTTTAGCACACAGTTGGAAAATAACTTATTTTGGACTTATGTAGACATGCCAACTGGTATAGCTGTTATCGAAAAGACTAATCAATCACTTTGCTAAGTAGAAACAGGTTCCATTTGTGCAGCATAGACACCAGCTCATAGAGGCTAGTGCATGGCCTCCCACAGCCATGGTCCCTGAGACATGCCAGGCCCTCTCCAGCTCTCACCACTACAACCTCTGATGCTTCTGACTTAGGCCTCAGGATATATTATGAAGTTATTATCCATTCAAGAAAATACAAAAGAGATGCAGAATTTTTGTGTGTTTTGTTGTTGTTTTGTGGTAAGATGATTTAGGGGAAAGTAGCAATAAAAAGTTTGATTTTAAAAGTTTAAGTTTGAGATACTTACTTGCCACTGAGGAACACAAAGAAATACTGTTTGGAATGAAGGAAATTAGAGAAGAAATAGTTCATGGATAGGGGCTGTGTCTTTGTGCTGGACATTGTCTCTCCTCACACAGGGCCTGATCATGCTTGGTTTATGGTGGGCACACGAAGCTTATTTGTGTGGTTGACTATAAGTGCAGTGGGCTAATAAACATTACAGTGGTTCTAAAAATTCCTTAAATCTATTTTTTATATATAAACTAAATTGCCTGCTTGTGTTAGGTTAAAATAGGATAGGAAACAGATACAAAGGCCAAAACTTCATGATGTCTGTACTCCTCCTTATATAACTACTATTCACATTGGTTAGGGACTTCAAGACTCCAGTAGGTAGAAATAAATTTTGATTGAGTTATAGATCAACCTTGGTACATGTGCTGCCTTCTGTTCCATTCTGTGAGTTGTGATACCATGTGCCATGATTGGATATTCTGGATGGTTCTGATTTTGAGAATACTATTGTATTCATGTGTCTGATCTTGTAGTTTGGTTTTTTATAATTGAAAATGTAATAACCACACAATCAGAGACCAAAAGAGACTTCAAAATTCATCTAGCTCACTCCCCTCATTGAGTTTTAAAATTAAGTTTGAGATGAATTGAGAAACCCAATATAAAGCAGTAAGTTATTGAGTTAACTATAAATTAATTTTTAAAACTCATTAAAGAACTAGGTAAATCATAGTAAAAGAATATAAAATAAGAACACAACATAGACCTAGCCTCAAGGTACTTATTCATGCTAAGTGTTCTTAAGACAGTAAGAAAAAAAATTGCTTGATAACACCAAACATATGGCTAAAGAACAAAAGAAAGATTGAACAAAATGATGGAGGTTTGTACAGTTTGGGAGATAGGAAAAGTCAGTTAAAACTAGGGTGCCAATTATCTTGAATGTCAGACCAGTGCTTCTCATGCTTTCATGTACATGTGAATCATCTGGGAATTTTGCTCAAAATGTAGATACTGATTTCATAGGTCTGAGATGGGATCAGAGACTCTGCATTTCTTGTAAACTTCAAAGTGATACTGATGCCGCCGTTTTTTGGATGCAAAAGAAATTCATGTAGGAAAGAGTCAGATGACTTAAGCATCTTATAAGTAATGTATATTTGTCTAACACTTCTTTGTATGGGTTGATCAGTGGAAAATTTGATTCTTCTTTTGACAGTATTTAAATCATCCCCATTTCATAGACTGAGATGCTATGTGAAGAAAGTCACATAAAATACAATGTAAAGCACAGAGCACACAGTTCTTGACTCTTGTGTTTTACCCACAAGACTAAATTACTTCTCAATTTCATGCTGTGTGAATAATAACCCAAAGCCATAAATTTTCTTTAACTCTCCAGTTACACTTTATTTAAAAGTCTCTTTACATAGCCCATATCCTTATATTTGTAATTTACTCATATTCCAGTATTTGACATGCAAAAGCTTATAATTACTTCTGCAGGTCCCATTCAATATTAATTAATAGGGTAACTATTAATTTTAATTTTATATGCCAGAACCATTTTGAGGAATATATAATAATATTACATATATAATTTGTCTACAAGAAATTGAAATTCCAGTTGGAGTAAACGAACTGATGGTATGAAACGAATGGTAAATAATTAAAGTCCATGCAAGAGCACAGAACAAGTATTGGGCACAAAGGTAAAAGATGCAGTCAAGTGAGCTCTGACTGTGGACAGTTATTAGACCTGAGATTTGAGAGTGAGTTACTGATTTTTGAGTCTCTCTTTCCTCATTGGTTAAAGAAACATAGTAGTAGTAGCATTATAGAATTGTTGTAGAGAATAATTTAAAAACATATGCATAAATGCCTACTCCAAAGGTGGCAATATGGAGTAATGATTAAAGGCATGGACTTTGGCATTAGATGATCTGACTTTATTACCCTGATTCTGGAAATTACTATTAGTGTGATCCCAGATGAGTTTCTTAAACTCGATGTGCCTCAGTTTTCTCATTTAGAAAATGAGAATCACAATAATAGTCACCTGTAGGTACAAGGAGAACCTAAATATATAATTCATACATATAAATAAGTTAACATGTAATATATGTGACAAAATATGTATTATTTATAAATATAATTATAAATATATAACAAAATATCATATATGGTATATAATACACATTACAAAAATATATTATAAATATATGTAATAAATATCTATTATATTTATGTAAAATATATATGATAGATAAAAATAGCATCAGGCACAGAATAAACATCATATGAGTATTTACTATGATGTTTGTTATGGTAGGAATTCAATACATTATTTGCTATTAGGTACCACCAAGTGAAAGCAAGATGTTTGAAGAAGAGGAATGGGATCAAAATGGGAAGGCTCCAGTAAAAACAAAGACTTAAAAATAGGACGTGCTTTAATAATCACAAAATCCCAGCATACAAGGATGTATTTATTTAAGTCAATAAGCATGAAGCTTTCTAGGAATTGGAGGTACAAAGATAATAAGATCTTAGTCTGATAGAGGGTCAGATATCTAAACAAATACAGGTTGTTCAGTGCTATCAGTGTAGCTACCAGGAAAAGTTGTCATTCTGGGAAGTCAGGGACCACCTCACATTTATGATTCTCTGTTATGAAGGAATAGAAAATTGATAAGAAAACTCGCTTTTGCATAGAATTTATATTCAAAAGACTGTTGAATTGAGTATGTCCAAACCTGTAGAGAATTTTTGTAAGAGTTTATTTGAGCCATACTGATGACAGTACTGGGAAGCAAGATTTCAAATGCTCAAGAAAATGAGAATTTTGCAGTTTCCTTGATACATTTGGAATTAAGGAGGGAAAGTAAGGAAGATTACATGAAAGTGGGAGAAAGCAAGGTGGGGATTGGGTTACAGGAGAGTTAATAGGATTATGTGCTCTCATGATTGATGGTTAACTTTTCTCCCAGGGTTGGGAAAAGAGAATTCCTCCTGGCATTTGAAAGGTGTGTTAACCTGGAACAATGACAGGGCTTGCTTAAACCTTTTACTAAAGAAGTAATAGGCCTGGGGTGTGACTATCCCCAGCACCTGCTCAGTTAGGAATTTATGATCATATCCCTCTGTGAGGTTATTTTCAGTCACTAAACTTGTACATACCCCCTTTTTTGTTCACAAGACAATAGTATTAAAGTTGAGTCTTGAAGCATGAATAGAGTCCAGATGGAAGTACAGAGACTGATGCTTTATATTATAATTATAGGAGGACTATCTACTTGCCAAGGCCTCCCAGCAAAGAAATACCAAGGCTGGTACTGAATGCAAGTCAAACAGTCTTGCAGCACTTTCTCACAACATTCCACTGTGGTCAGAGACCATAAGGAGAAAGGGACTGAGCTTCCAACTGGCTGCAGCTGAATTACTGAGCACTATGACATGTTTAGACTTCAAACTAATTTCTGCATGTCATTTAGAGGGAGAAAGGACTTTTCGAGTCATTGTTTGCCTTCTACACCTTTTTACAGAACAAAAAATGTTCTTTACCATAAACATGATGTTTATGCAGCATGGGAATATTGCAGATGTGTTCTGCATGTTTTGGAAAGGATTAAACTCAATTTGTATTGGTGATCTGGTAATGCAGGCTATCAGAACAAGCTGGAGAGGTTTGAGCTCAACAACTAGTGTTGGTTAGTAGAGTTAGCAGGACCCATCTTGAACCCTCCTGCAAACTTTTCCTACTCAAATAATGTTTAAAACAGGTTGCAGAACAGGTTTCCCACCGGATGTTGAAGACACTCCTGCTGCTCTTTCCCACTGAGTCATCAAGAGCGATTTGGTTTGATATTACAAATGCATCAAGGAAATGTGCTGTACGAGGAACCTCATTTATCCTATGATTTCTGACCAAACAGGGTAATTCACCAATCTCTCTAGTAGAAAGTGATTAAAATGGTCCTTAGCTATACAGAGCTATTATGAGGTCTACTTGCTCTTTGGAAATGTAAGTAGGTGTGGAATCTTTAAAAGGAAGCTACAGAAAATATTCATTTTTGCCTGGGAATCCTATCTCCATCTATAATTGAAATTGGATAGAAAATGAAATGAAACTTGTCTTTTAATCTTATTATATTACTGATTAGTTGTGAAAAAGTCTCTTTTACTGCTCTGAGCCTCAGTTGCCTCATCTGTAAAATGGCATCAACTTCCTTTCAGAAGTGAGAGGTTCAAATGGAACAAAGTCTGTAAAGTTATTAGCATAGAAGCTGGAATAGAGTGGGTAAGCTATGATAAAGCAGCTCCTTCCCCCCAAGTTCTTGAAATGTACTCTGCTTAATTTAGATATTTATTCTCAAAATATTCATTGATATTTCTACATCAGGATAAGTATGGGTATAAACTCTTGTATTTCTTTTTTATTCAACACTTATCAGGCACACATTATTTTCTTTCTTTTTTTTGGGTTTCTGCTTTTTTTTATTTTAATCATTGTTCAAGTACAGTTTTCTCCCTTTTGCTCCCATTCCAGCCCACCCACAGCACACATTATTTTCTAGGCAATTTATAAGCCACCAGAAGTAGAAGAATACTACTGCTTTTAATTTCCCAGAATGCAATTCCTTCCAGGTAGAGACAGATACAGCAGAACCTTCACAGTATGATGCTCACTGAATCCTACTGTAGAGCTCTTCTCTAAGAGTTCTATTAGGTACTATACGTCTTTAGAACTTGGATATTTTCCAGAGTCAACATCATTACTATTTGAACTTTATAAAACTCTACGGGTTAGGAAAAGTGAGGCTGATAGCCTCGTTTTGCAGAGGAGGTAAACCAAAAGTTAAAATGTCTTGATCGAAATAGTATGATTGTTTCTGTCATGTTGATAACTTGGTCCTAGACTCCAAGTTTACATTTACTTCTTAAATATCTAACTCTTGGCATAATTTTTTTTACCTATCAGTGAACTTCAGGTTACAAAACTTTCCTCTATCTAGGCATGATAATCCCTTGGTATTGATCTTGGTTTATTTACCTAGAATAAATTTGGGGCTTTTGGAACATAGGAATCCCCAGCAGGCATGGACTCTATTTCCATGATAAGTGGACTGTCTTACATCCCCCTAGTCCATTTAGATAGCAATGCATAGTTAACCGAGTGTCAATGAATATGTGAAAGAGGTGAGACTGATCCTTTGGCAATTTGCTTAACAGAAAAAAAAGAATATTTAAAAATATGTTGATATATTTTCTAAGGATTATGGTAGATTATTTTGTTAACTTTGATCCTCATATAGAGAAAGGGGTAGAGTGACCTGAAGGGTTGAATGTTTGAAATTTTTTAAAAAATAGCTTTAACTTACCTATTTATAATCTACTTAGGCCATGAAAAGTAAAGAAATTTCCATATAACTCTAAGCATAGTTTCTCATGCCATAAGCCTAATACACTTAGTTATTTATCAATATAAATTTTTGAGTCCTCACTATATGCTCAGCACTGTTCCATTTGTTGAGGTTACAGAAAAAAAAAAAGCAGATTGACTTAGCTTCTTTTGTTGAATTTATTAGTAAACATAAGATACTGATGTACAAATTCACAATACAGTAAATAGTCGGTTAAATGCTGATTATGAGGAATACAGAATAATGTAAGAATACCCCAGAGGAATAACTGACAAGATCTGATGTGGTCAAGAAAGATTTCCTGAGATATTGATGGCCAAGCAAAGAGCTAAAGGATGTGAGGAAGGAGGAATTTTTTTAGGCAGAGAGAAAAGCATGTGAAAAGGAAAAAGAAAGCTCACAGTAAAAATCAAAGATCTGAAAGAACTTTAGTGTAGTGTGAGTTATTATGAAGCTTGATGATGAAGGTAGAAAGTCTTAGCCAGATAATGCAGAATTATTTTAAAAGACATTTGATTTGATTCTGAGATAACTGAAAGACACTGAAGGGTTTTCTTAGGAAGAGTACACTTGTGCTAAGTGTGCCTAACCTGCCTGGAGGGTCTGTTTCAGATCTGGTTGGACATAGAAGCTGCAAGCCACTTCAAGTCTTCTCCAGTATTGAAATCACCAAGTAGCGGTATCAACTCTGGTGTGACTCCATGGGCTGTGTGTTGTCCCTTGAACCTAATGTTCACTGGCTTGGCTGGGGGTATGCAAGAGACAACCAATTGATGTTTCTCTTGCACATCAATGTTTCTCTCCCTCTCTTTCTTCCTCCCTTCCCTGTCTTAAATAAAACCTTAAAAAGGAAAGAATAAGTAGTGGTATCCAGGTCAAGGGTAGTTACAGTGGAGCTGCTCAGAGAGTAGATGGATTGTGTAAATATTCTAGGAGGCAGCACTGACAAAATTTGATGATGGAAGGATGCAAAGGGAGAGAAAGTTCAGAGATGTGCCCAGATTTCTGGTTTGGGCATCTATTGAGATACAGGTGCTATGTACCCTTGTGAGTAACATGGGAAGAAGAACATGTTGATAGGGAGAGGAGACAGAGAGAAACAAGTTCAGCTGCATAATCAGCCTTAACAATATCCATGGGAATTCCATTCTGGGTAATATTGAGCAAGGGCATTCTCCAGAGCATAGTCAGCTTCATGCCCCTGCAGATAACTGTCTTACAGAGAGGAAGCACATATTTCTTTAGCTTTTTCCCTTACCCTAGGCTATTGAAAAAAAAATGTATATATAAAACTATTCTTATTCTGTCATTTGTTTCCCACCTTTCTTTCCTTTTAATCATCAGTTTCTTTTGATAACTGGTACTAATACATCTCAGCCAAATTTCCTTTCATTCCCTGACTCAGCTGTAATTTTTCTTTAAATAATATTGCACTTTTCCCCAGACAGGAACAGAAGTGTTTCTAGAAATAAAGGTTATACAATACACCATCAAGGCCTTCGTAGTCTTCAGAGATGACAAAGGACTCACTGTCAATATGACACTAGGAAACTGTCTGAATGAGAGTTTGAAATAGATTAGTAATGTCATCGTGAGATCTAGCTCTTCCTTACTTTAAATAGTGGTTCTCTGCAGACCTGATCACAGACCCATTTTGTCATAAAGAAAGTTCGAGCTAAAGGATTTGAATCACTAGGTAGAAATACAACCATTAACATGGAAAACATTACGTTAAATAAACATACCGTGATAAATGCATTGAGGGATTGGGAGGTATTTAGCATGGCTTTAGACCATAATCTCATCGCTATCTCTAGGTCAGAGAGAAGGTTACCCACAGCTAAGAAGAACCTGACAAAGCAGATTCGTTGGGCATTGGCTCATCTGTGAGTATCATCATGGTCTGAGCTGAGACTTCTAAAGTTTAGTTTTTGTCCCTGAAATGCAAAGTCCTAATATAACTACAGTGCTTAGGCATATACACAAAGAGTCTTGGTACATTGTTCCTTAAAACTGCTTTGTTAAAGGTATTACCTGAGACAGTAAAAGCTTCAGGTGTTTGAATTGTTGCCCAAATATCTGGCAGTACTCTAAAGGAGTCAGGGTTTTTAATTTGAGATCAAAATACTGGTCCTGTAATTACTTGAACTTTCTCTGAACTTCGTGGCAGTTTTGGTTTTCAGTTACTATTTGGTTCAGAAAGTGCTTGCATTCAGAGAGACAGGATGGGGGAGGAGACTGGTGATAAAGAGAAAGAGGAAAAAGCAGGAATTTGAACCCTTACAGGTGCTCAAGAAGAGGGTTAGGCTTTTATCATACACCATTCTATTTGCTGTTTCCAAAAATGGGTTTGTCGCATTTGTTCCACTTATTGATAAGGATCTGAGAGTCGAAGAAATTTAGTCTCTTTCTAGATCACACAAATGTTGAGAAGTCCTAGGACCCTAATCCAGTTCCATCTGGCTTCTAATAAAATATTCTTTCTGATACTGATAAATAGGAAAATATTATGCCAAGCAATAATGCCTTTTAAAAATGGTCTAATACCAAAAGGCCATATTAACTTAAATATTATAAAATAGTCAAAGTGTTTTCTTTTTCTTTTTAAAAGGATATGTCATCATGTTATGCTAAAATGAAGCAAAAATCTAACACTACTTATAACCCTGGGGTTTTCTATGTACAAAATAGCTTATTGAAGCCATAGATTTCATGAGTTTATAAATGTGTGCAAACTAATGTTCATATTCAGAAAGTATTTTATTGATAACATAAACAACTAAATTAATGGTGTCCCACACACTCAGTGTGTCCACCTAATACAGCTGTCTATGACATAAACCTTGTAGGGGTCCAATATTGTTGACCAGAGAGGAAAACCTTTGAGCATAAAATCATGTGACACTTTCATTCACCCACACAACAAATGTCTCTTAGATATTGATGTGTTGTGTAAGAATGATAAGATGAAAGCCCAACCATTTTATAAAACATTCAAGTCCAAGGTATTTTGGTTATCGAGGGGGAAGATGGCAACATTGTAGAAGGGAGTGTATTCCCCTTCCCCTACACACAGGAGAGGAACTGGCCGATCTGTGGAGGAACAGAGCAAGGGCCAACAATATCTCAACATTTATGAAAACAGGACATAAAAAATTATAGTGGATATTGTAAAAGTAGAAGGTAGGGAGACTGCTTCAGGATAATAAGGACCCAGGGATTAACGCTGGGACCAGGGAGGTGAGCTCGCAGGTCCAGTGCTCCTTGGTCTGCCTCAGGGCACGAGAGTGGAGTCACCCCTCACTCCCTAGACAACAAGGATTGAGCAGCACCAAGGGAGGCCTTATTGCTTGAAGGCACAGAGAGGGGAGTGAGACTAAAGACAATCACACAGGGACTGCAAGCACCCACACATAGCCATGGGAAGAGTGAATGCCCCAGCCTGCACGACCAAGGGCAGCCTGGCCCTGTGCCCACACCCCCAACCCAGTGAGAGTGTGGTTCTGTGGAAGACCCAGAACCCACAACCCTGAACAACGAAAGGGCACGGGCATTCTCAGGTTTGTGGAGTCTGTGGTGGTGAACTCGGGGAAGCACACACCCCTCAGGGAATCCCTTTGGGATTCCTAACCCTCACACTGTGAACCCGGAAAAGATGTGCATGTTTCTCAAGAACATAGAGCCTGCGGTGATGAAATTGGGGGAAGGGCAAGACCCCTTGCAATCCCCAGAGCTTAAACCATGAACCCAGAAAAGACACTGGGGCTCTGCAGGACCCGGAGCCAGGGAGACTACCACAGTGAGCTCCTGAGGTTGTGATTGAGAGTGCCCATACCCAGGGTCCTGCGGGAAGGCATCAGATCGGCTCTGGGGAGGGCGTGCTGCTAGCCCTGGGGACTGTACACAAGAGACTGACTACTCACTGAAAACTATATCAACATGAAAAGGGAAATAGAAACTATCAACAAGGGCCAAGGGGAAATGAAGAATACAATTTCTGAACTGAAGAACACAGTAGAAGAAATGAAAAGCAGGATCGATGAAGCAGAAGATTGGATCAGTGAATTGGAGGGCAAAGTAGAAAAAAAAAACACCCAGAAAGAGCAAGAAAAGGAAAACAGGTGCAGAAAGAATGAAGAGTGATTAAGAGAAATGCAAGACAATATGAAATGTAATAATATCCATATAATAGGGATACCAGAAGGAGAAGAAGAAGAGCAAGGGATCTAAAACCTATTTGAAAAAGTAATGAAGGAAAACTTCCCTAATTTGATGAGAGAAAAAGTCACACAAATCCAGGAAACACAGAGATTCACAATCAAGGATAACCCAAAGAAACCCACCTCAAGACACATTATAATTAAAATGGCAAAATTTCAAGAGAAAGAAAGAATATTAAAGGCAGTAAGGGAGAAACAGGAAGTAACATACAAGGGAGCCCCAATAAGTCTAACAGCTGACTTCTCAATGCAAACACTCCAAGCCAGATGAGAATGGCAAGAAATATTCCAAGTAATGAGAACCAGAGGTCTGCAACCAAGGCTACTTTACCCAGCAAGGCTCTCAATCAAGATAGAAGACCAAATAAGAAGCTTCCCAGACAAAAGAAGTCTAAAAGAATACACCTCCACCAAACCAGCTCTACAAGAGATGCTAAAGGGATTGCTTTAAGGAAAGGAAGGAAAAGAGAGAGAGAGAGTGAGGAACACATGTACATAAATGGCAATGAATAAGTACCTATCAATAATAACCTTAAATGTAAATGGATTAAATGCTGCAATCAAAAGACATAACATAGCTGAATGGATAAGAAAACATGATCCACACATAGGCTGCCTACAAAGGACCCACCTCAGGATAAAAGACCTGCACAGGCTGAAAGTGAAGGACTGGAAACAAATTTTCCAAGAAAACGAATAGGAAAAGAAAGCCAGAATAGCAATACTCATATCACACAAAATAGACTTCCAAAAAAGGTCCATAAAGAGAGACCCAGAAGGTCACTTCATAATACTGAAGGGCAGAATTCACCAAAAAGACATAAATATTGTAAATATATATGCACCTAACATAGGAGCACCCAAATACATAAAGAAAATGTTAGAGGAATTCAAGAAAGATATTGACAGCTACACAATTATTGTGGGGGATTTTAACACCCCAATGTCAAAACTGGACATATCTTCCAAACAAAATAGCCACAAAGATATCATGGCATTGAACAATACCCTAGATGAAATGGACTTAACAGATATACACGGAGCCCTCCATAACAAAGAAGCTAAATACACATTCTTTTCAAATGTATATAGAATATTTTCAGAGATAGACCACATGATAGGACACAAAACAAGCCTCACCAATTTCAAGAAAATTGAAATCATACCAACCATTTTCTCAGATCACAAGGGACTGAAACTACAAACCAACCCCAAGGAAAAAAATCTAAAACACTCAAAATCATGGAGATTAAGCTATCAAACAATGAATGGGTCAAGAATGATATTAGGGAAGAAATCAAAATGTTTCTGGAAACAAATGAAAACGAACTCACAACAACCCAAAACTTATGGGACATAGCCAAGGCAGTCCTGAGACGGAAGTTGATAGCGATACAGGTATACCTAAAAAAGATAGAAATATTTCAAACAAACAACCTAGCCCTACATCTATAAGAACTTGAGGAACAACAACAAAGACAGCCCAGAGCAAGCAGAAGGAAGGAAATAACCAAGATCAGAGCAGAATTAAATGACATAGAGACTAAAAACACAATTCTAAGGGTCAATGAATCCAAGAGCTGGTTCTTTGAAAAGATAAACAAAATCGACAAGCCTTTAAGCAGATTCATCAAGAAAAAAAGAAGACCCAAATAAACACAATCAGAAATGAAAGAGGAGAGATTACAACAGATACCACAGAAATACAAAGGATTGTAAGAAATTACTATGAAGAACTGTATGCCAAGAAATTTGAAAACCTAGGTGAAATGGACAAATTTCTAGAAAAATATAATCTTCCAAAACTCAATGAAAAAGAAGCAGAAAGCCTGAACAAACCAGTAACAGCAAAAGAAATTGAAGCAGTAATCAAAACACTCCCAAGACACAAAAGCCCTGGACCAGATGGTTTCACAGGAGAATTCTACAAAGCATTTAAGGAAGAGCTAATACCTATCCTTCACAGACTATTCCAAAAAATCCAAAAAGATGGGAGTCTCCCAAACTCTTTTTATGAGGCCAACATCATCCTAATTCCAAAACCAGATAAAAACACAACAAAGAAAGAAAGCTTAAGGCCAATATCACTGATGAACATTGACACTAAAATCCTCAACAAAATACTGGCAAACTGCATCCAACAATACATTAAAAAGATCATACACCATGACCAAGTGGGATTCATTCCAGGGATGCAAGGATGGTACAATATTCTCAAATCAGTAAATGTAATACATCACATAAACAAAAGCAAAGACATGATCATATCAATAGATGCAGAAAAAGCATTTGATAAGGTACAGCACCCATTCATGATAAAAACACTCAGCAAAGTGGGAATAGAGGGAGCATTCCTCAACATAATAAAGGCCATATATGAGAGACCTTCAGCCAACATCATACTCAATGGGCAAAAATTAAAATCTTTTCCACTAAGATCAGGAACAAAACAAGGCTGTCCACTTTCACCACTTCTATTCAATATAGTACTGGAAGTTTTAGCCACAGCGATCAGACAAGAAAAAGAAATAAAAGGCATCCAAATTGGAAAGGAGGAACAAAACTGTCACTGTTTGCAGATGACATGACAGTGTACATAGAAAATCCTATAGACCTCACCAAAAAACTGCTTCACCTAATAAATGAGTTTGGCAAAACAGCGGGATACAAAGTCAATATCCAGAAATCAAAGGCATTTCTGTACACCACCAATGAAGCAGAAGAAGCAGAAATCAAGAAAAAAATCCCATTTGAAATAGCAAAAAGAAAAATAAAATACCCAGGAATAAACCTAACCAAAGAGGTAAAAGACCTGTATTCAGAAAACTACATAACACTGAGGAAAGAAATCAAGGAAGACACAAACAAATGAAAACATATACTGTGTTCATGGATTGGAAGAATTAATATCATCTAAATGTCCATACTACCCAAAGCAATTTACATATTCAATGAAATACCTATTAAAGTATCAATGGCTTATTTCACAGACATAGAACAAACACTTCAAAAATTTATATGGAACCATAAATGACCCCGAATAGCTGCTGCAATTTTGAGAAAGAAGAATAAAGTAGGAGGGATCGTAATACCTGACACTAAACTATACTTCAAGGCCACTGTAATCAAAACAGCCTGGTGCTGGTATAAAAACAGGCACATGGACCAATGGAACAGAACCAAGAACCCAGAAATAAACCCAAGTCTCTATGGTCAATTAATATTTGACAAAGGGGGTAGCAACATAAAATGGAGTAAAAATAGCCTCTTCAACAAATGGTGTTGAGAGGACTGGACAGCTACATGCAAAAAATGAAACTTGAGCACCAAATTACACCTTACACAAAAATAAATTCAAGGTGGATAAAAGACTTAAATATAAACTGTGACACCATTAAAGTCCTAGAGGAGAACGTAGGTAGGAAAATCTCAGATATTTCACGAAGAAACTTTTTTAATGACATGTCCCCTAGAGCAAGGAACATAAAGGAAAGAATAAACAAATGGGACCTCATCAAAATTAAAAGCTTCTGCACAGCTAAAGAAAACAGTGTCAAAATAAAAAGAGAACCAACTGTATGGGAAAGCATATTTGCCAATGATACCTCAGACAAGGGTTTAATCTCCAAAATATATAAAGAACTTACACAACTGCACTCTAAGAAGACAAGGAATCCAACTAAAAAGTGGGCAAAGGACTTGAACAGACACTTCTCCAAGGAGGACATACAGAAAATCCAAAGACACATGAAACGATGTTCATTATTGCTAGCTATCAGAGAGATGCAAATTAAAACCACAATGAGATACCACTTCACACCAGACAGAATGGCCATCATAAACAAAGCAACAAACAAGTGTTGGAGAGGTTGTGGAGAAAAGGGATCCCTAGTGCACTGCTGGTGGGACTGCAGACTGGTACAACCACTATGGAAAGCAGTATGGAACTTACTCAGAAAATTAAAAATGGATCTGCCTTTTGATCCAGCAATTCCACTGCTGGGACTCTATCCTAAGAATACTAAAACACCAATTCAAAAGAACCTATGCATCCCAATGTTCATAGCAACACAATTTACAATAGCTAGATGCTGGAAGCAACCAAGATGCCCATCAGTAAATGAATGGATCATAAAACTTTGGTACATTTACACCATGGAATTCTATGCAGCAGAAAGAAAGAAGGAGCTCCTACCCTTTGCAACAGTGTGGATGGAGCTGGAAAACATTATGCTTAGCGAAACAAGCCAGTCAGTGAAAGACAAATACCATATGATCTCACCTTTAACAGGAACCTAAATAAAAAAAACAAAGAAACAAGCAAAATATAACCAAAGACACTGAAATAGAGGACAGGCTGACAGTGACCGGAGGGGAGAGAAGAGGGAATTTAAGGGAACAGTGGGAAGGGTTCACAGGAACAAACTTAAAGGACACATGGTCATAAACTAAGGGGTGGGTGGTAATGGGAGGGAGATGGGGAGGGTGGGAGGGGGGACTGGATTGGGAGTAAAAGGGAGAGAACTGTATTTGAGCAATGATTAAAATAAAAACAAAAACAAACAAACAAACAAAAAACAAGAACCAAAAAAAAAAAAAAAAGAAAGAAGGAACTCCTGCCCTTTGCAACAGCTTGGATGGAGCTGGAAAGCATTATGCTAAGTGAAATAAGTCAGGCAGTGAAAGACAAATACCATATGATCTCACCTTTAACAGGAACCTAAATGACAAAACAAAGAAACAAGCAAATACAATGTATTTTACATGTCAGCCATTGCTGTGTTTATGTAATATTGTCTACAAATATCCACAAGAGTAGATATCTAGACTCTATTTAAAAAGGTCACTAGCAAGATTTGTGCCCAAATTGACTGTGTGGATGTTTTCATTCATTTCCTCTTTCTTGCTCAATTCAAATCTATTAAAACTCACCTCCTAACTGACACCCCTTCCTTGATCTCTTTAAGACCTTACGAAGCTTGTTTTGTTTTTATCATAATGCTTGTGAGATTCTTCTACAGCATGCTCAGACCACATCTCATTTTAAAGATTCTATCTAATATTTCAGGTACAGAAAAAAAGTCCAGATTTTTTTTTCATATTGCTCAGAGCCTTTTATAACCCATGTACTACTTACTTACATTTCATCGTTAAACAGGTAGCTAGTACCTCATGTTTCTAGTTTTAAATAGGTTTTCCAACACACCAGAAATGTGGATGCCTCGTTACCTTTGCTCGTGGTCTTGCTGTGACCTAGAAAAATCTGTCCCTAACTTTGCCTTGTTTATTTAGGAGACTGTTCATCAACTCGAAGACCAAATGCAAAAGTTGTTGCTGTTTTACTGTTGTTGTTTTCCTGGACTCCCCCAGATAGATTAGACTGTTCTCTCCCCTTTGTTTCTAAAGCGTTGCATATATACTTCTATTACAACACCTATCACATTGTTAACACAGAGCTCTAATGCATGTCATTTTGCCCTAGTAAACCTGGACCTCATTTATCTTTTTCCCATTCATCTTTGTGTCTTTACAGCCTCATGCAATTCTCATTCTTGCTCCAGAGTAGAGACATAGTTAATATTTACTGAATTGCTAAGTTAAATTTTGATCCATTGCATTTTTCTTAGGCTCCCATATGACTATGTCTGTTGTTTTGTCCTGAGCATAGTAACATGTCTATAGCAGAGGAAGGAGGTAGTGATTCCCAAAGGAAATATATCAATGTCTAGTTATTAGTATAATCTTTTGCTGACTCTTACAAAGTGGCTTTCTTTTTTTCTACTTTCTTCTGATTCCTAAGTTGTTTATTTTATTTTATTTTATTTTATTTTATTTTATTTTATTTTATTTTATTTATTTTTAGTTTTATAGAGAGGGGAAGGGAAGGAGGGAGGGAGAAAAACATCAGTGTGTGGTTGTGTCTCACATGTCCCCTACTGGGGATCTGGCCCACAACCCAGGCACGTACCCTGACTGGGAATCGAACTAGCAACCTTTTGGTTCACAGGCCCATGCTCAATCCACTGAACTACACTAGCTAGGGTGATTCCTAAGTTGTTCTGTTTAATGTTCTAATCTTTCCTATTTCTGTAATTAGCATATCATATCAACATTTGTCTTTGCCATTATTTCTGTGATTCCCTGAGTAATGGCTTTGTGTCTTTTCTCCTTAGTCCATTTTTTTCATGCTGAATGTATTACTTAATTAGTTTAATTAATTAATGTATTTATTTTTGCTATAATTTCCTTTATACAACCCTTGCAGTCAGTGCCTAGAAGATAGACATTACCCTTTTAGAAAATTCTATGGAGAGATAAAGAATTAGCCTCTTTACTCTTTAATTAATTGAGTATATATTCCCTAAGAATTTACTAAGGACATGGCAGTGAATGGTATGCCATAGAGGAACAAAAGGTGTCAACTGTGGTCCAAAACACAAGTTCTCTATTGCTTTGCTACAGAGTTACCATCTGTTCATAAATGACCCCAAAAATGATTCACTATTTGGCTATCAGTAAAAATTGGTGGCCTGATGACTCTAGGAAGTGCCTTCATAAGGCAGCTTCTCCCCTCCAAAGCTGCAACAACAACCACTGGGAGGCACATGGGGAGATTTTTAGTAGCGACCATGCTCTAGCACTCAGCATCTGAGGTGCTGAAAAATTAAGAAACCAAGTGATAAAGTGCTCATGTCTGGGTGAAGTCATATCCATGATTTATGTTTTTTGTTTCTTTTATTTTGTTTTTGCTATGTCTGCATTTAAAGGTTCTTGCCAAATGTCCCTTGTAACTAAAACCTACTCATTAGATCATTAGAGTTAAGGAGTAGGTCTAAAGCATGTACAACTGGTGTTTTCATTGGACCAATGGGCATGGTTGTTGCATTTCTCTAAGGCTGAGTAACTTCCATACTTGTTCCTTTCTTCAACCATGTGGGTCCAGACTTCTTTTCTCTTTATTGTCCAGGAAAGTACTCTTCATCTTTGGGAAATAGCCAGGACACAGCACCTTCATGGATGTGTTCCATGTATCTCCAGATGGATGTAAATACCTTTCCATTGTGCTGTATTGTTATGTTGTGTATACTTCCATTGTAGAGCTGGCCACAGTGAGCTTTACCTATTCGTTTCTTATTTTTCTTTTTCACTGGTGTTATAAACTTCATTACCTCCTACCTTCCATTCTTTCTTACTACCAAGTTTCTCTTTCCTTCTTTCTTCCCTTTAGTTTTCTTCTTATTCTTCATGACACATTGCTTGAGTACCTGTCTGTTGGCAGGCAAGGTGAAGGAGTACTGAGGTAGCAAGTAATTAGCATTATGCATTACTCTGATGCAGGTGTGTCAAGGGATAGTCAAGATGAATCTACAGAACTTTTCTTTTCTAAGAATATAGTAAGATAATGCATGAAAAAAGCATTTAAAACATTTGTTGCCATATATCCTGCTCAATAAATGTTAGTTATTATTGGTTTTCTAAGACATACTGCCTTAACTTGCAAAATGAAGATTATCTACCCATAGTTATTGTGAGGCTCACATGAGATATATTTAAATCATGTAGCAAGTTCTTATTACATTGTAACTGCATAACACATAATAATACTTATTGGTTTAAGTTGGCCCTTGAGTAATAAGTAAAATTAGGAGAGATAAATCTGGAAAGGGGACTTATTGACTGATATTCTCTGGACATTGGCCTGCTTCAATAAAGCAGGAATAATTACTTTACTTGAAGGTTTCATCTCTGAAGCTTAGTTGAGGAGTCTCACAGAGAAGAGACTTATAAGAATCAAGATTAGGTCATGATTGAGTTTCAAAGTCCTGCTGTGTGGTAAGACTTTCTGGCAACAGTCTTAATTATTCAGTGCCAAAATAGCTGCACCTGTAGCACCTGTGTGAAGGAAAAACATTGTTAGCACAAAAGGTGATAATGACAGGGAACAGAGAAAAATCTTAACACTGAATTCTTAACTGCAAGAAAGAAGTTAGACAATAAAGTTGATATCATGTAATTTTGGTATCATATACAATTAGGCTCCCTGGTGTGTGCATGTGTGTGTGTGTTTGCACTAGGTTACATTCCCCTGTTTTGTAAGGACACCTATCCTTTCAGTCCTTCTAAGTCCACCCCTTTTCCCACTTGCCCTTCTTTTACTGATTGCTCAGGGTTCATTGAGCTGGAATGCAG
Organism: Phyllostomus discolor; assembly: GCF_004126475.2. Classification (NCBI taxonomy): domain Eukaryota; kingdom Metazoa; phylum Chordata; class Mammalia; order Chiroptera; family Phyllostomidae; genus Phyllostomus; species Phyllostomus discolor. The sequence goes on from NC_040908.2 coordinate 114,423,763, forward strand.
TTGTGTCTTGCATTTTACTTCATGCTTATGGACTGAAGGAATAATAGCAGAAGAAAATTTAGTCATGAATCTGTCAACAGCCCAGCTCCCAGGCCCACCTTAGCATGACGTCCAAGGGCCTCAGCAATTTGACCACAACCAGCCTTTCCATCCTCATCTCTGCTGTTTTTCCTGGAAACCTGGACTGTGCTTATGCAGTCTAATCACTATTACCTCACGACAGCCCCAATTATCTCCATTATTTGGCATATGTTTTTCCATTTGTAATGCTTTATTCTTTACCTTTTTTTTTACTGTCCAATTTCTGGAGCTTAAATGTTAAGGCAATGAACCTTGAAGTCACAAACTAATTTGTATTAAAATTCACTGGTTTATGGCCTAGTAAAGTTAACAGGATGTGCATTAACAAAAGATATATTAATAATGAATACACACTTCTAAGTTCTTATTATATTCTGAGATCAGAACTAAGATGTCCTCATCTATCTATTCATTCAACATATACTTATTGAGTGCTTACTATGTATCTTGCATTGATACAGATGCTTAAGATGTGGATCTTATTCCTACCTACACAAAGCTTGTAAACAATACATTCTCTCATAATGTATGGAAAGAGTTTAGCCCAATGGCTAACACGTAGAAAGCACTTAGTAAGTGAAAACTTCTATTATATTTTTAGTAGTTTTAAGAGTCATCCAAGATATTAGTTTTATTTTCAAGGACTTTCTGTATTTTCTAAGATAAAATTTATTTGACATCTCCTTTTTATTTCTGCAATAACCTGTACCTGTAACTTAAGACAGGACATTGTTATCCTTTTGTCTGTATCTCCTGTAAGACTTGGAGACTCTCAAGTTGATAATGTTATTCATGTTTGCACCTCTAGAATAAGGGTCTCAAACTCAGCACCATTGACATTTTGGAATGGATAATTCTTGTTGTTGAGGTCTGTGCAAGGCATTATAACATGTTTAGGAGCATCCCTCATTCTAGCCATCAGATGCATTAGTACCTTTTTAGTTGTTTAAAAAGAACAAGTTGTCAAAGACCATTGTCTCCAGACACTTTTAAATGTTCTTTGGGAGTGGAAACCATCCTCAACTTAGAATCACTGTGGTTCTAGACCTACAACCCTGAAGCTGTGGACATTATAGATTAGTCCATGATGAAATAAGGAATAAAAAGAATAAAAACATAAGTAGAAAGCAAGAGAGAAATAGGTCAAGGAAAAAAATGAAAGGAAGGAGGTAAAAAGGGAGTGCAAGAAGGAAGAAGGGAAGGGAAGGAAGCTAAAGATTTTAATTTGCTAAATTTGATAGGCACTGTACCAAATGTTTCACAAACATTATTTCCTATAATCCTCAACACAATAATATAATATTGGAACTTTTATTATCCAGGCTATAGAGATAAAGAATCTGTAACACAAAGACACAACAGTAACCCAAGGCCATGTGAATAACAAGTGAGGGAGCCAGTATTTGAACTCAGGCTATCTGATTCCCAGGCATGCATGTAATTGGGGTGAGCATGGGAAAAGAGAGAGAAAATGGAAAGCAAAGGAGGACAAAGGGGAAAACAGACAGAGGGACAAAGGAAAAAGGAGAAAAAATGAAATCAGCATGATTCCCAAGTTACAGCAGGGGATAGAACTTCCAACAGGTATTGTAGAACACAGAACGCAAACTTCAGTGAGAGCTGGCACTGGATCTTCAATGTCTGGAGGCCAAACACACAATTAGCTTTATATCAGGACAGAAGGGACCTCTGCCTAGACTTCTGACCTTCTTAACACACAGATCCTTATGTGATGAAGACCCAGTGGAGTCAGGCCCAGTGGAGTCAGAGTCTACCTGGAGCCCATGAATGCCCCTTGGGTGTGTGTGCTCTGGATACTTAGGATCCCAGTCTGGACCACCTAGGTTTTTCTCATGGTCTCCCTCTGTGTACTTATATTGGACACATCCTAGGCCCATGTGGCCACAGGATGGTTGTGTGTATGGATATGAATGGGGTTTAGATATGTGGGAGGAGATCCACACATGACCCCAAGCCCCTCCTCATTGTGGGATGAGCCACGGGTAGCAGAGAAGGAGTGGAGCTACAGATTTGGGACTGGGGACTAGGAATTAGGAGAGCCATCTCCTATCACTATCACATTCAGCTCAAGTTTATTCCATTAAACAGAATTCCATTCAAGTTTAACCTTCGAGTTATAAGAATACCTTTAACCATATTATTGTTTGATTTGAAACTTTTAAATATTTAGATATATCGTATGTGAGCCTCCTTCTGTAGCTTTTCCCTGGGTTTCATAAAAAGATTGAGCAAATGTTAAAGATGAGGGGAGAGAAGACCCATGCATAAAACCAATAATATTTGAATATTTATTCATCAGCTTTACAAAACAGATGTCCAAGTTCAGTAGATAGCTTTCATTTTCCCAAAAATAATCAGAATCAGGTTTCCTCTTCATCACAGGATAATTTTAGGTGTGACAGGTAAATATGGTTCTCTAGAAAATGTGTTGGTTTTAAAACAGATATTTTAGAAATATAGATTTTCTTCTAATTTTGTGTGTTTGACTAAGTCGGACTCTTAGCTTCTCATATCTGTATTATATTCAGGAACATTCACCTTCACAGTGAGTGTAAATCTTAAAGATTGTGTTCAGTACATCACAGAGCACTCCACCACCGAGGTGTTCAGGAAGGGGCTGCTGCCACCACTGGTTTCCATCCTCCCTGCAGCTTCCCCCATAGCTTCGACTGCATCAGATACCCTGTCCAGAAGCATGTAGAACACAGAAAGGAGTCTGAATTTATTTTGAATTAATATCAACCAAGATGTGAATGATCATAGCCAATGATTTTCTGTTCAGAATTACAAGAGGATTATATATCAGAAAAGTGTCAGCTAAGTCTGAAGAGGAAGAGCAGGGATGTCAGAAATGAAGACCATGGTACAGAAATTGCTTTGCACTTTTGACCATGAACCTCTCTTTACAAGGGTTTGTGCCCAGAAAGGAGGCAGGAAGGCAGAGAAAGAGAAAAACATAACACAAACTGCCTGACTCATCATTGCATGAGTTCACTGCTGTTTATCCACTTCGCCTACTGGCCTTCTAACACTCTGTTCTGCAGTTTGATTTGTATTCAGCAGCTCATTTTATCCTCACAACCACCCAATAAAAATGAGTTTAAAATATGCAGGTAATACATGCTAGAGAAAAAGTTTATTCTAGGTCTGCTGACTCCAAAAGCTCATGCTTTGTCTATAATATTGTATATAATATTGCAATTCATTGGTGTTTTTTCATCTATCTTTACAAAGATTTTTGTTTTAAAAAAACAGGCATAAGCACACACAGAGAGAAAGAGAATGTGAGCACATACTAGAGAGATAGATATAATCATGATAATCTATTAAATTTATAAAATAAAAGGCAATTAAGTGATGGAACTAAGACAGGGGTAATTTGTGCAATTTTACTGCAAATGTTAATTCAGTATATGTAATTAGCATAGGTTTTTACTTTATGGCATTGGCCTCTCTTCACTACTTAAACGCATCAGAGAAAATATTCACCATCTCTGACAGCTGAAGAACAAGCAAGTAAGATGGATACCTTGAGAGTTTGCATTAATAAAGGTACAATTATACTAGGCATGAAGAAGAGACATGCCGAGCAGCTTTCTGTATTTAAATGAAGTATTTTGTAATGCAAATTAGTACACTCTGCACTAATGAAGTGAATTCTTTAACTGCTTGAGTCATTTCTGGTTATCATTAAACCATAGAAACCACATGAAAAAGAATTTACACCTGACTATGGTGAATAAAACAAGGCGATGGATGAATAAAACAAACCCACTGTAAGTTCACCAGATTGATGCAATTCAGCTATTGAAAAGTAAACTTGTTAGGTTATTCAGAGTCCATATTGTAACAAGGAAATAAGGGAAATGTTTTTGGCTTATGAAGAAACACCAAACCACTAATGGCTCTGAATTACGCTGAAGCCAACTACATTTACCAGCAAAAACCATCGATGCGTATCATCATCTGGTAATAATGCATTGAAGGTCTGTGTGCGACACACTAGAAGACACACTGCAAACACAACTCTGAATCCATTAATATGACCTTCAAGAAGGACAAAGCCTAATGAGGAAATGGAAATGAAGGTTAACAATCATGGGTTTTTTGGGTTTTTTTTTTGACAATTGCTATAGTGAAGGCAGAGTGCTTCTACAAAGTATCAGGTTCATGATTGGCAGTAGTTTTACTGTCAACCCCTAAGTATGTGATGTTGAAAAATGTATGGGGTTTCAGCATTTCTGTATCAAAGACACAAAATTATGATAAAGCAAGGCAGGGAACCAGGGAGCTCACTGAGGCTTAATCACAGAGAGAGTATAAAACAGGCTGGAGATGAAGTTGGGGAGAAGTCAGCCATGATAGTGGATTTTAGTTTAGTTTAGTATTCTTGCTGAGGGAGATGGGGAACCAACCACGGAGATATATTAAACAGAAGAGAAATAAACCAAATTTGCTTTTCAGAAACCTCTCCTGTGAGCATAGGCTACAAGAGTTAGGTGAGGCTGCCACCATTGTTCTAGTGAAATTACATACCCACACGGAGACAGAGCAGTAGGAATGGAATTGTGGGAGAGGGAATAATGAACAGGGAGTGCTAGCAAGATCTTTTATTGTTCAAACCTTCTGAAGAGCTACACTTCAAAAAATGCCTCTCAGTATTCACAGAAGAAATGCTTCAGTAGTCACCTAAAATACATGTTAATGGCAATCATTGGTTATCACCAGAAGGTGATGGACTTTTAGGTCTATAGGCTGCTTGGGCCTGCACTGGAACCTAAATCTTACTGTACCTGGTTTGTGTTAAAACCTATATTAGTTGGAGTTCTTCAGAGAAACAGAGCTAATATAATGATACATAGATGATAGATAGATAAATAGATAGACAGATAGATGATAGATAGACAGAGATTTTAAAGAATTTGATAATATAATTGAGGGCTGGCAAGTCCAAAATCTGTAGGGCTGGAGAATCAAGTAAGAGTTTAGATTGCAGTTTTGACTCTGAAGGCTAAAATTCAGGAAGAATCTTTACATTTTAGCACAAAGGCTGATTTTTTCTTCCTTGGGAAGCCTTTGCTTTTAAGGCCTTCAACTGATTGGATGAAGGCCACCCAAATTATTCATGGTGATCTAAAGTCAACTGATGATAAATGTTAATTATGTCAAAAAATATCTTCACATTGGCATGTAGACTAGTGTTTGACCGAACAACTGGCCAACTTGACATGCAAAATGAAGGTCGTATCACCTTAAGGACTCAGTCTATATTGAAGTTTGCAAAATTTTGTCTGTCCTTAAACCCAAGTTTATTGTACTAAAGCATTTAGATTTTACTTCATGCTCACTTTTTAAAAATCACAGTTGCTATAAACCAGATAATTTAACTAGCTTTATTATATTATTCAGAATCACCTCAGTTGCTTATACATCTGATTATGCTTTCTTTTGAAATTATATCATTCTTTTAAGATTTCTTTAGCTTTCTAATCATTCACTATATACAAATCTATGGGTAAGGGTTTTTTTTTTCTCTAGGTTTATTGTGCCTGACTAATTGTCAGGGTTTTTTTTTTCAAATGGCATTTGTGAGTACTTTGAGATAATTTAATCCAAATGTATCGAGTTCTTTTCAAATTTCCAAGCATTAGGCTAGGTGCTGCAGAAAATGAGAGAAAGAAGACAATGCCTCTACTCTCAAGTAGCTCTATTTTCCTCCGTTGCTATTAGAGACCAGTATAGTACAACATCTCAGAAAAAAAAAAAAGTATATAGGGTGTGGAAAAGATTTCTGACATGTGGAATTTCACTCTGTTCTAAACAGAATGTGGTGACCTGCCTATTCTACAATAGAGAAGAAAGAGAAAAGTACATGTTTCCCTGCCATACTACCCAATCAATAAATAGGTTACTGATACTTTTCAAAGAAACCTATTGCAGAAAGTAGAAAGAACTTTCTCTTTTTCTCAACAAAAGGTTACATTTGTTTTAGAGAGTATGATGCATGCAGACTGGAGGATGTGAAAGCACTAGGCACTGAAGTTGAAAACACAGGCAGCAATTACAGAGATACATTTTGAATAGGAAAATAATGTGTTTTGGTTATATTATTACTTTTAAGATATAAGAATTTGAAATGAGGTACTGCAATGTTTTGGTGCTTCTAGAAGTTGCTACTAAATAATAATTTCTATTCATGAATGATTTATAATTGAGGATAGAGGATGATGACAACTGACTACTCTTCCAACTTTCTTAGAAATGATGGTGCCCGGAAAGTGCAAAAGTGTCGTTTTTGCTCCCGATCTCCCTGTCTCATAATAAAGAAATAAATTGTTCCTGAATTTGAGAAGTTCATTTCCTCACGTTCAAATAATGAATTGGCAATGAGAATAGGGAGCATGTGTCATGATTAAATGCTAGAACATAGTTATCTCCATATTTTCTAATGGTATGGCTTTCTCACACCTGTGCACTGTTAGTCACCCAGAAGACACATCAATTTCATCCTAATTTCATTAGAATATGAAAGCCCCCACATAGCTAAGTGATTTTCTCTCATTATAACAACTACTCTGACATTTATCCTTATAAGAATCAAGTAAAGACTAATGTTATTCTTTAGGAAGGAAAATATCTTATGAAATTCTGACATGTTTGAAAATGTTTTCTTATAAGAAAAATGAGTCATTCTAATAGATTTATGGAATTTTATAACAGAAATGGAACTTAGTTTAATCTCAAGCTTTTGTATCTATGGAAATATAAGCTCTGAAAATATCATACTTTTGGCAAGGGTGGTCAGAGTGACATTTGATGGTGGAGTGGCATTTTATGTCCTCCCTCTGTCTCAAGGATTTTCTAATCTTCTTGTCACCATGCCTATTTATCTGGAAGCCTCTTCACAAACCCTTTGCTGGTATTCACAATCTATTCCTCAATTAAAATTAAAATTTAGTTGTCTTGTCACTATGCTATTGTCTATCATATCACCTAACATACTGTATAAGCTGTCTATTTATATGTCTGACTCCCTATTATGGTCATGATTTAATTCAGGGAATAAAAAAAAATCTAGGTATTTTAAGTAGAAAGATTTAATATAGAAAAAGGACTTATCAAATCTTTGGAAGAGCTGTGATAACAAAAGTAGACTTATACTGGACTGTAAAGTTCAAAGACAGCCCGTAGTAGCTGTGATCCAGAGCACAAGAATCTGATGCAGCTCCCACTAGCTTTATCCACACCTGCCTTTCATACATGCAGTCTGGGAGCTCAATACTGTCATTTAGTCATGAGTATCTTCCACAAGAGTAAGCTCCATACTACCAGAGATTATACCTGTTTTGATTACAAGTCCATCCCTCATACCTAGTGTATACTCTGGTATATAATAAGTATTCAAATGATCATTTGTTGAACTAATGCAAATATGAATAAATGGTAAAAACGAACTTCACATACATAGATTGTATAAAATATCAAAGACCACATATTACTATAACTCACTCTATTTGATTCCAATTTCTATGAACTTTCCAAAATATTTTGTGCCTTCTCCAGACTCATTTCTCATTCCTAGTTAGACACACATCATATGCTATAAGGTATCAGACTTTATACCTGTCAACATTTGATCTCAATGACTCCTTTCTACATGTTGCCCTGTTTTGTTCACTTGGAAAAATTTTGAGTATCCTTAAAAGACAATTGTTACCTTCTGGAAAGCCTTCCAAAAGTTCTAATAAGAGAATATGTTACTCAAACTTCTTATTATGGTACTCTTTTGAGAGTTGAAATGGCATAGGATTTTTGAAGTAGGTGTAATAGTTAAGGAATCAGACAAGCCTAAAGCCGGATTCTGGTACTTCTATCTGCAGCTTGAAGACCTTGAACAAGTTAGTTTATACTTCTATACTTTCTTCTCATTAAAAATAAATAAATGAATGATGATAAGAATCACCTACAAGGTCCCCATATGTCTGTAAAACACTAAAACTATGATGCATGTTTGCTGAATATAATCTAGTACATGGTTTTTCTTTTCTACTTCTCTCTTCTTCTTAATATCCTTATTTAATAAAACAATTACTTCCCTTGAATTCCTCTTTTGCTAGCTCTTCTTATTCTTATTCCAAGACCTCTCCTTTCACATCCTCTTTTGTTTTGTCAGTTCCATCTCTCTCCATCCTAGCTGCCCACAGTTACTTTATTATGACTGCTCAAGTGTGTACTACCCACCACTCTTTTGTGTTTTAAAATGCACTGGTGTCTGAAAAGGACTTGATATATTTCCTTTGCATTTAACATTTAACTGAGAATATGCTCCTCTTTTGTATTAAGATCAGAGGGATATTTCCATGGAGTAAATAACTGATGTCAACATATGGTGACCTTTGAGCTAGCTCTTTAGGAGCTAAGAGTGTTCTGCCAGTATGTGGCAGATCTTCTATATACTCAGCATAGCTATGGAATCTTCAAATAATCAATGAATTTGGAAGACTTTAGGAACACTTTCCAAAGTGTTCAAAACCCGTTGATTATTTGGAGGCTCTAAGTAGACTGGACTCCAAGATAAGATTATGATCATAATAACAATTAACTCAAACTTTAATTGAGCAAGTTTAGGTATTTGAATTGTTTTCTCTTGCCATATACAATACTTGAGCAGAAAAGGCAAACCAAAAGAGAGAAATTTTTATTTTATGTATTTAAAGCAAACTAGACTACACCCTAAATTTGGAATAAGTACAATGAATCCAATAATCATATTTGATTTACTGAAGCTAAATTTGAACATAGAAATGTGTATTTACCAGAAAAAAGAATTAATCATATATCACATATTTTGCTTGAAACTAATGGATGAAAAATAACAATGAAACATTAATGGAATATTATGGCCAAACAATGTTTTTATCTACTTTAACTTTTTAAATTTATATAATTTTAAAATAAGTGAAAATGTGCATGATTCTTAAAACATAAGTGCTAACAGACCATCTAAAGTGATAAACATTAGCTCAATTGATTAATGTGCAGACTTTTGGTATATAAATCCTAAACTAATATCTTCATAAATCTGTATGAAATACAATGTCTAGTTGAGAAAGTAAAATAAATAAACCTTATGTCTCATTTAACTGAAATTTTCTTGTGTTGAAATTACTATACTCCACCGTGGAGCATATCTGTAATCCTTTCTTCCTGTTGCCATTCATCTGTGAAAAGCACATTTATACATTATTCATATTACTTCAATTTCCTAAAGAAGGTTGACTGTTTTAAATTTCAGTGTGATTCCTTATCTGCCCTCCCCTTACAGGAGTTTTTCTGAGTTCTCTGTTCTGTTCTTTTGAAGTATATCCTAAGCAAGCATGTGTTGTTGCACAAACGATTCCATATTTCTGAGGGATTCTTTTTTAACCCTAAATGCACAGGTTAGTGTGAGGCATATATAAGACTGTGAGAATGCACGTACTCTGAAAGACTAACTTTCATGAGCATACATAGCACTATGTGTAATTCGATTTATAATGTGAAAGTTATTATGTGATCAGGGTACAGAGGATTTTTAGGGCTCTGCATGATACTGTAATTATGGACACATGCCATTATAGATGTGTTTAAACCCATTGACTGTACCACACTAGAGTGAGCTCTAATGTAAACTAAGGACGTGGGGGTGATAATGCTGCATCAGTGTAGGCCCGTCTGCTGTAACAAACGTGTGTCTGTGGTGAGGGAGGCCCATAGTGGGAGAGGCTGTGTGTGCGGGGGGTCAGAGACTATAGGGGAAAATCTCCGCACCTCATGCTCAGTTTTAAAATTGTTCTAAAAGTGTAAGTCTTTACAAAAAATTAGTTTGTGATTAACTTCGGCTATATATCTGGCATTTTTCTTTCTTTCCAAATATTCTTTTCACGAGAGGCACATGCTTGAACTGGCATGGTAAATTATTCTACCCTTTTTACCATATTTTACTTTTGCCTCTAACAGTTTTATGAAAACATTAAGAAGGGACGCTGTAGCAAAACAAACACTGGACTAGGATAAAGAAGACAAATTCCAGTTTAGACTCTATCATTACTAGATATAAGATCTTGATCACATCACCGAAAATATTAGGAGCTTAGTTTCCTCACCTACAAAATGAAGATGATGCTATCCTCATCTATTATAAATGAAGTCACTTGTGTTTTATAGGACTTAAATTTTAAAAATATAAAATAGTACATAAATACTGTGGTAGAATCAGTTAGCATTTTTATAAGTATTTTCATTTTGGACAAATTAGCTAAATACTGTTAGTGAGCAAAACAATCACACAAAAAACAAAAACAAAACAAAATACAAAAAAACCCCACCCCACAACCAGTATGCACTGTCTATTTAGGCTAGTCTACTATTATAAAAAATATATATAAGTCATGAAAAGGGCTCACCTTTTGTATTCTTTACTACATTGAAATTGAACTTGTCAGAGATTAAGTGGTAGCACCAGTTAGATTTTAATTACCAGAATCATTTCTATGGTGTGTTAATATTGAAAAGCTATAGCTCAGTGGATTGAGTGCAGTACTGCAGACTGAAAGGCATAGTTCAGTCCCCATCAGGGCACAGGCCTGGGTTTCTGGCCAGGTCCCCAGTTGAGAGTGTATGAGAGGCAATTGATCAATGTTTCTCTCCCTCTCTTTCTCCCTCCTTTTTCCCCTCTCTGGAAGTAAATAAATAAAATCTTTTAAAAAACCCACAAAGAAGCAAAGTTCCCTCTCCCAGTATTGGTTAATTCTGGAGCTCTGGAGCTGTCGTTGGGCTTGGAGACTGATTTCAGCACTTATCACCTCTGTTACCTCAGGTAGGAAGCCTGCTTTGCTCTCCCACTGGGAGTCAACAGACAAGAACTCCTCCCTGGCTGATAGTCTTTAGGTGGACAGAGGAGAGGGGAGGTAAGACAGGATATCAACTTGATAAGGAAATATAATGACTGCATTTCAGATAGCTTGGTAAATTTTCTTCAAAATCTATTTTACAGATGAATCTATTTTATTTTGCATACTTCAATTTTAACTTTCTCATGGATTTCAAACTGAGCACTGTTTACAGAATGCCTATAGAAATAGACTGCATGGTGACACAGTTTATATAGGTAGATGCAAATGATTTTAGGAGGAGAATAACAAGCCATTACAGAAGGAGAAGACAATGTCAGATCATCTGTATTCTTCCCTCGGCCCGTCATTTCTGCATTGCTTCTCAGAGATGTTTGTCCATCTGTCTTTTGCTTTATATACTGAACATGGAGACTTTTGGAGTACGTGCTATGGGAGATAAGGATCCAAATTGTAACTTTAAAAAAATTGTTCAATATCCTGTAAGGTTCTTCTAAAAAGTGCACATTGAAAGTATTTGATTGTGTATAGACTTTATCAGGGAAAGGCTTTCCTGAGCTTGTAGTTTTAATTAAACAATCACACTCAGTGAATGCCTTCTTAAAATTTAAGAGCATCTCAGACTCATGATGATTAAGACTTTTTTCCTTCATCTGGTCAGCACTAGACTAAATCACGTTAATAACCATTTGGAAATACAAGTGAGGTAAACTTGTTATAAAATGCTCCAGTCCTGAATGACTGTTAAAGGTGACTTTCCTTTCATTCTAAAACATCTCTGTGGCTTTCATGTTTGACTCATACTTTCATCCTCCACCCAAAATGGCCCCCACACCCCCCTCCATGTGACCACAAACCTACCTGTTTAGAAACTTTTAATACATATTTGGGATTTTTTTTAATCTCATTTATTTGTTAATTGTGTTGGGCTTCAAAACCAGTTCAAGTTCAGAATGTTTTTTTTAATACTTTTAAACTGTAGAATGAAGTTTTATATACAGGTATGTTGAGATTCTAAATATCTTGGGAATGACATAATTTAGAATGAACTTTATTTACTTACCCAAATCAGAAAGGGTCATAAGTTGTTTCCAGTTTCAGCTGCAGCTGTGCTACTGCCATGTCACAGGACAACTGGGCAGAGCAGGCCATTCAGGCACCTGCCCCTTCATCCTTCAGACTCCTCTTAGCCCCTTCATTCCCAGTATACTCAGGATGGGTTCCTAAGACCCTGGGGCATTTTATTCCAGATTTGTTCTCCTCTTCCAACAATTCACTCCCATATACCCAATCTTTCTCTACTACCAAGCTTTTCTTTTCTCTTCCCAACCCCCAAGTACCTCAGTCTCTAGTTCATACAAGCCAAAACCATTTTCCACTGCACACTTTGAGTTGTGTTACCAGTTTCTAGTATCAGTGTGGAAAGTATATTTTACAAATAAATTTGCCTTGAACTGAATTTACATTTGTGTGGAGTTTAGGAACTTTAGGAAGATATAACTCACCAGTATCATGATTAGCAATATAATCATACACAGGTAATTATTAATTTTTCAGATAGATGTGTGGACACAATTTAAGACACATTTGGGTACTTAGAGTATATAAATAAGACAAAGTAAATTGCCCAAGTCAAGCATAGATTCAACAATTTAATCAAGGTTTTCCTTTGATCTCTGAGCAGACAGATTTTTCCATTGTGGTATAGTTGGCACCCCCCAAATTTTGTAATCTAACTGTACAAACACACCTTTGAACCCTATGAAAAGCTTTAAAAATTCACTGGATTTGTTCTTCTTTCTTCCAAGACAGATACCATTTTTACTAGAGAATTATCAACTCACTTAATAGCCACCTGCTTATAGAAGAGCTGTCTGCAGTTAACTCTTCGTGATTCTGTCTGTAGTAGATGTCAATGATTATTACTATGGGGTAAGAATAAGGGCAGTTGATGGAAAGAAAAATGTGAATTCTGCCCTTGGAACTGAGATCTGACATTGAACCTATTATCCATGTCATATATGACATTGAAGAAGCTATGAAACATTTCTCTCCATTCTAAATTTTTCATCTCTGAGAGGCTAATACACATTATTGCTTCAAAAATTTAAAAGACAATAAAGATTAGACAATCTGAAACATGAAAAGACCAAGTGCAGTACCCAGAATAGAATAGTTTTGAATAAATGTTACAATATAGTCCACTTTACTGTGCCATTACTAAAGGTAAGCATGCATTATTCAACCTTTTTCTTTTTATTAGTAGTGCACTTTAAGTACTTAAAACTCTCAAAAAATACTATATCAGCAGTGATTACAACATAAAACTACTACCATTTTCATATAAAGTATATGAAATTAAATCATTATTCCTTTATCTATATAGAATTGGTAACTCCATAAACATATCTCTTGCTGAGTAAGTTCATAAATGTTCTTTGTTACCAGATTCATGCTATGTCATATATAATACTCTAAATAGAAGATGCTTAGCTCTATATTTTCTAGAAAATGATTCATTTCAATATCCTAATATCATCATCACTTACATCATCATCACGATCGTCACCATTGTTCTCATCATTCTTTCCCTTCTTGTGATCATTTTTAATATGTATTAAGTGTCGACTGTCTGTCTGCCAGGTCCTTTACTAAGGGTTTTATATAAATTGCCTTAATAATTCCTCATCATTACCCTTGTGAGTATCTATCATCAACCTCATAGTATAAATAAGAAAAATAAGTTTAAGTGTGATTATGCAATTTGTCCAAGATCATAAGCCAGTAAATAATGGAGTTAGAATTTGAACATGGGCAGTCTTATTTAGACATTCATTATGCTTCTATGTCTTTATTAGTCTATAATACTCAGATTTATATTAAATGGTGGCAAAAATATATTTTACATATTGATCAAAATTTGGGAACAGAAACGTGAAAGTGTCAGACTCAGTCACTTAATTTCCCCAGATCCAATAATATGTCTTAGAGATATATTGGGAAGTTAGAAAGGTTAGGACAAACTAAAGTTCCCAGTGTCATAGAACATTTCAGTAGCAGGGTTAAGAGGGTTCAAAAATTCTTCAGGATCAAATTTAGCATGCCTTAAAGTAATGTACTCAGGTGAATATTTCAAATGTACAGACATCCTCAGATCATAAAATGTAGCATTTGTTTACACTTTTGTGGTCTCTATTTCTTTCATGTATATTAGTGTGGGATTCATGTATTGCATTCTACTCAACAAGAGTATAAGCCCACCAAGGACAGGGACTCTGTGTGAAATGTCTGCCCCATGTGAAGACATGACCTTTAGATTCAACAATAATAAATCATGCTTTCAGCCTCAGGCTCTCACTACCACTATCACGTTAGGCATGCTGCAGTTGTTGAAACTCTGAAATAAGGGGATGAGGTGGTATGCCATTAAGGGACATGTATGAGATCATGGCCACTTAATTTGGAGGTTGAGATTCGCAGACAATAAAGAGCCCAAGTCAAAGGTGAATAGTTTAGTACTTTATTAATCGAGAGCAAAAAGAAAAGCAAGAATCAAGAGCATACATCACCAGACAGGAAATCACCTATACCTGACAGATGCTGGAGAATCCCAATAGGAAGCAGTGGTCGAAGTTCATCTGGGAACAGTTCTGAGCAAAGTGTCCTTCCCTTGGGTGGGATTCCAAAGTCTCACTTTGGGGACTATGATAAAATATGTTTTAGACAAATGTGGCTATGTGCCAAAGTTCTGGTGTGATTTTGACTAACCATTCCTTTTGGGAGAAGGACAAGTTCTCCCAAGGAAACAGCTAAAGATCAAAAGGTACTAATCTCCTGGGGAGAAGGGCCAGTTCTCCCTAGGAGATAGCACTATATTTTGCTTTTTCAATGAAGGCCACAGCTCAGGCATTAACAGGGAGAATTCTCAAAGTCCCCTTAACCCTTCAGGTGGTTGTCAAAAAAAGGGGCTTTTGAAACATAAGGTAGGAAACTATTCTGTCAAAAGTTTATAAAACTTTTAGCAAGTCATTGCAAAAATTATTAAAATTATATACATATTACTGTTTTCCCACACATTTATTTAACATATAATTATTATGAAGTAAACCACTAGCTTTAACTTATTTAACATTGTATAACATTATATATCAGACATTATATATACAGGCTTATATTTAATGTTGGCTGAGCCATTTCTGTACTCTAGGTATGAAGTAAATAGTTTTAAATGTTCTGTGCTATTTAATCCTTAAAACAAATCTTGAGATAAATATTATTGTTCTCAACTTGCATATGTGGAAACTAAAGTGTTAACCTAAGTTAGCCAACTTACCCCCAAATACAGAGCTAGTAACTGGCAGGTAGTTTCAATAGTTTAACATGTTTATGGGTTATAGAAAACATTAGTGACTCAAGTAAAAAAAATGTTATATCATTATTTTTTATTAGTAAGTGTGCTCTGAAGTTCAAGCAACAAACTTTAAACCAGTGGGTTATTTTCTGTGTTTAGTCCTTACCAGTGCAAAATAAAAAATGTAGGGCCTGCTGTTGAAAACACATTAAGAATTTTAAGACAGAGATAGCAGAGCATCAAACCAAGAGCACAGACTGTATGGAGCATGGTGCCCAGTGCAACCTGCACAATCGCATGCTCATGAAGCCAGCTCAGGAACTAAGTTTATGCAGCCAAGAATCTCTGTCTTCTGTACTTAATAAAGGAAATACAAATGATCTCATATAGGAAGACATTGTGAGGAGCCATATGCCATTATCCCTAATGTGCAGTTTGATTATTTGACTCATAAGTCAAAAACACATTAACAAAAGGATATGATAAAGCTTCTATTCTTTATCATCATTATCACCACCACCATCATCAATTCCACCTCCATCATTAAAGTCATTACCATTATTATTAACCATCAGTATCTGATTATATTCTATAACCAGGAACTGTACTATAACTTAAAAATCACTATCTAATTTAATACTTAGCAAAATATCGATGAAGTTTCAATGACTAAGACATTTGCCAAATACCATACATTCTGCTAATAATAGAGCATGGGTCTCAAATATCTTGGGTCATTCCAGCAACATTTTACGTTAGAAGAGTGTTAGGAGACTTCATGTTTATAATCAGATTATCCAAACATTCACTTGTAAACAATGGAAGCTTCATTCTCAGAAATGTTTCTGTTGTTTTTCTTATAGTTTTTTTTCTTTTGTTAAAGAACAGACAATGTACCAAAAAGATTTAGGAGCAGACATAAAGGAATAACAAGGCTTAAAACTCTACAGGATAATTTCTGCTTCATTACTCCATTTGAGTACAGACAGGAATCAAGTGTACATTGAAGAATGTTGAATTATTTGTTGTTGTTTTTAGCTCTTTAGTTTAGAATGCTGTTCTAGGATTCATTATCCATGTGTGTTGCAAATCAGATAATTTTGTTTGAAACACGCACGTGGGTATTAGAATTTCTGCTTTAAAGGTTAAAAGACTATTTGTATATGAATTATCCCTCAACAATTACTGGAAATTTCCCTAATTTATATTTCCATGAAGTTGATTAGACTATGAGGGGTAATTTAAAGTTTATTCTCTTTTATTTAGAATAGCATAGTTTAATTTTTTTATTTTATTTATTTTTGTTGGATTCATTAAGGTCCTCTCCCTATATGAGTTGAAAAAAGCACTACTACAACATCTAAAAATGTGATTTCTAAATTATGTTAGAGAAACATTGTGTGGAAATATCATTTGTAATAGCATTAATGAATGTTAATTTAAAAATATATATTTTTAAAAATTGACAAATCCATGGTAGAGAATAAATGAGATCTTAAGTGTGAGTATAGTTTGTTCTTGACAGTTTAATTTAGAAAAAGGTAAAATGTAAAGTAAAACAAAATGCCATTTTAAAAAAACTGTTGCAAAACAAGAAATTTCATTCTGCATATCACCAAGATTGACCTGGAAGACTCCATCTCTCTAAATTAGAATCATTTATTTTTATACTAAGCTCTATAGTATTTTCATTAAACCATGTCAGGTAACAACCTCTTTGTATGAAAGACTTTTTCATATGAAATAGAAGATCTTTTGGTAAACTTAACCTTGGATAAGCCACTTAATTTATAATATATGTTGCTTTAGGATTAATAAAAATTAAATAAAATATTGAAGGCAAAGAACGTTACACAGTTTTTCTCCTTTTGTCTCTCATTAGCAAAAGCATCTATTTTTATTTACAGCCTCTGTTTACTTACACGTGTAGCTATTCAGATGAATGAATATAAAATGATTACATCAATAAAAGACATGGTATAGAAAAGAGTTTATTTTCTTATGCTTCTTAATTGGTTTTAAATTTTATTTTATTTTTTTATTTATTGATTTTAGGGAGAGAGAGAGGAAGAGTGAAACATCAATTTGTTGTTCTACTTATTTATGCATTCTTTGGTTGATTCTTGTATGCCCTGACCAGGAATGAAACTTGCACCCTTGGCACATGGGAATGGAACAGTGCTCTAACCCACTGATTTAATCATCCAGGGCCACTTCTTCACTGGTTGTAAGAACTTTTAAAATTTTCAGCCATTAACTCTATAACAATATTTTTTGAAAATCATGTATAATATCTCTGCATTTTTTTCTATTATCTTGGTGAAGTTAGAAGGAAGACTAAGGAATATCACTGGTCTAAATAAATCTATTGCCCCACCTTACCTAACCCTTTGTTTTTTTGACTAGAAAAGAAATGCAAAAGGAAGGAAGGAAGGAAGGAAGGAAGGAAGGAAGGAAGGAAGGAAGGAAGGAAAGGGAGGGAATGAGGGAGGAAGGAAGAAAGAAAACCTCAATACAAAAAGTTTTAGTGCAGAGCAAAAAGATTTGTAACATATTTGTATACGCCTAATAATGACAATGAGAAATCTGAAAATGATTCATAACAACATGTGTATGGGAATGTGTTGTATGGGTGTGTGTGTACATGTGTGTTTGTTTCCTATTACTCAGTTTTTGTCAGTAGTGCCCACTGAGAGCAGGTACACTTTCTAATGATCTCTACAACTGAGTCAAATTCTAGGAAATAGCCATTGACATGTTTCAGAGAGAATGATGACTGAGTAGATTGCACAACTTGATTATAACCTTTTTACTCTATCTTCTGTTGTGCGCTGACATGTAATACCAACATTGTTCTGTTACCTACAATTTGCATCTATGTAAGGCATAATAAAAAAGAAGCATCCTTGCTCTTACCTGTGCAATGCTGCTGAGGCATTGCTGCAGATCAAACATATAACACAGAATCAGAATTGAATCCACTGTGTTGTCCTATGCATTATTTTTTAAAAGCATTAATGCTAAGCAAAGTGCTTTTCACATCTGTATTTTATGTTAGTGCTCACAGCAAGCCCAGAAATAAGTATGAAAGCAGTCATGAGCTTCATTTGACATTAAGAAAGGTGAAGTTCACAAAAGCTATGTGACCTTTCTGAGGTGACAAGCTTGAAAGTAACAGGGTTGTGACCTAAAACCAAGTCATCTCTAATCTAATTTAATGCTTCCCCGTGGTCATGAGATAAAGGCTTATCCTTTATTTTAATCCTTTCTTCAGCTTTGTGCCATAGAAGTTTAAAGTCTCGTTTTTGAAAAACATATAAATAAATAGGAAAAAAATTATAACACTTGAAAATAACTTTTAAAAAATTCTTCTTAAAGATGGTTTAGATATTTTTTTCTAACTCACTTGTTTATGAAATATCTCACTGGTACTTGAAGAGCTATCCAAATGTTCTTTGTATCGGGTACATAGTCAAATGCTTGCATCAGTTAGACTTCAACAAGAGAAGAACCAGTGAGAGGTGTATATTGAGAGATTTGATGCAAGGGATTGCTGTGTATGGTCAGAGGGGCTTGCTAGGCAAGCCTGACTGCTGTAGAGCAGGCTGACAGACAGACAAGCTGGAACTTGAGGGCATGAGCTGAAGCGACTGCACAGTGGAATTTTTTCCTCTTCCAAGTCCTGTTGTGCTTTTAAGGCCTCTTAATTGATTGACTAAGATCCACCAAGGGTATGTAGAATAATCTTTCTTAGCTAAAATCAACTGATTACGGCCTTTAATCACAACTACAAAATATCTTTACAACAATGCCTAACTTAGTAGCTTAGTTTTTTTATTAAATGCCTGGGACCGTAGCCTAGATAGGATGGGTCATCAAAAGAACCATCACAATGTGGAAGTGCAATTCAAGTAGACCTCAGAAGCAACATTCATTTAGGAACTGGAAAGATTAGATTATCAATTCTGATAGTGATTTGCTAATTATATTTTCTCAAGCCCTTCTTAGCCATCTTTTGTAAACTATAAAGTAGGTATAATATTAAGCTATTTGACACCATTACTAAAGATTAAATGAAATAATTATTCCCCAAAAAAGGCTTCTCTAGAATTCCAATCTAGATTACATTCCATGTTATATTCCTACCCAGCACTGTTGCCAGTGGAAACAGGATTCTTTTGTGATATCATAGAAAAAGCACTTCAAGAATACATGCACAAGAGGAGGGGTATTGTGGCAAGATTTATTGCAGAAAAAAGAAAGACTATCTCCAGGTACCCAGTGTCTCATCCAAACTAGGTGGCCTACCTCTGTCTCACTGCAGAAAAAGCCAGCCTCTGGGGCCTCAGACCTGCTTTTGTGCCTGTCAGGCTCAGGACGACTAAGACCAAGAATTGCAAAGCTTCTCTTTGTCTGATTTCCTCATGTATATATCCTTCCACTAAGGCTGGATGGCACCCAGGCCACCAGCAGCACTGCCCAAATGGCGGTGATCATCTTTAATCTTGTAATTGGTTTATTAAGAGTGATTTCTCTCAAGATTATGTTGAATATAGATTTCATGTGATTAGCCAATAATCAAGCAAGTATGTGGTATACACCAAATAAATAAATTAATTAAATACTGTGGACATTGATTTTATTTTTTTAGGCTGCAGGGCAATCTGATTGAAAGAAAGAAAGGGGCTTGAAAGAGCACTGGTGCAGCCCTTCACAGAAGACAAAGAAAATGTTCATTGATCACATCAGAAAATAGCCAGAGATGGGTTGTTAGTGTTGGGAGCCTAGACAGAGGGTGACTAAACACCTTTTAATGCATCTTACCAGTATCTTCTTGCATTTAACTTATAAATTCTAAGCATTTTAACTTTAAAGAGCATCACAATGTGTCACAGGGTCTAGCTTTAAAAGAAATACTATTTTATGCAAACCTTAATTTAGTCCTAGTTAGCTATAAGTTGCTTTAATAAATTTTTCATTTGTTATTATATAAACAATGAATCCAATATCTCTTTGTAAAAAAATAAAATAATTTTGAAATTTCATATCTGATCTAGTAACACATCCTATTGTCTTCACCTAAAAATATTTCCCAAATCAGAGTGCTTTACACCATTTTCTGATCACTCATAAAGGCCACAATTCCTTCTGTCCTCAACAAGGGCTAGCAATGTAGCTGTACTACTGACCTCCTTTCTTCATCTTCTCCCCCAAAGAAAAAACAGAGGGATCTTTTAAAAACATAAATTAAATAATGTTTCTCACTACTCAAAACTCTCCCATGGATTCCCATAACGTTTATATTACAGTCCACACTACTAAGTTTGAGCTCTGCTCTCTTCTCAATTTTATTTCTGCTCTGTCCTCTCTGGCTCACCACACCAGGGACACACAGGCTTTTGCATCTGCCATTCCTATGACTGCTGCTGCTATAGTCCCTTTCTGAACTTAGGTGTGGCTCACCTTTTGGCTTCACTTCGGTCTTTTCTCAAGGGTCCCTCAAAAGAGCAATTTTCAAATGGCCTATCTGAAACATCTTGTCTTCATCCTTTACCCTATTTTCTTTTTCTTAGATTATAATGTTTTTATTTTTTATTTTTTCATGTAATTTTATTTATGACATCAACATGGAATAATGATATAATTTTTATAATATTTATCATTGCTTGAAATTGATTTTTGTTTTTTTGTTAATTATTTACTGTGTACTTTATGAGGGGAAAAAACTCTCAGAGCTAAAACCCAATTTATTCAATTATTATAGAGTGAGTTAAGAAACTAATTATAAAATGAAATATGTGTTACCATTTTAATAATCAGTTAAGATCCACTAGAGTGTTACATGTTATGCTGGGTACAGATATTAAAGCATGCTAAATAAAAGCAGAGGTAATGATAAGGTTCAGCAGGAAGAGAATCAGGCTGCCTGGAGAAAGACTGAGGAGCTGCACAGAAACCAGAGAGATGTTGCCAGAGTCGACATCGGTAATGACAGCAGTTATACAGTGGACACTTTCCACATGCCAGGCACTGTGTTAGTCGTCTTGCTTATATTAGCCTGTTTGGCTTCTGCAACAGTTCCATGTAATAGATAATATTACAGCCATTTCACAGATGAGGAAACTGAAGTTCAAGAGGTTAAAGAATTTCCCAGTTAGGGCTCGGTATTATCCAGCTTGAACACTAAAGTCCAGTCTAAATGAGTTAAAAGGTTTTGATTGTTAACTTTCAACTGTATTTTATTAGTTTTAGGTTGTTCTGGGATAATCAGGCCATAAATATAAGCAGAGAATAGTATTCTTTATATTTAGAAAGACACACCACTTCTAAGTCAGATTTGCCGCTTCCTACTAGCTAGAAAACAGATGTATAATTTATTTTCTGCAAGTCTTAATTTTCTCTTGTTTAAAACAGAGTAAGTTGTCAATGTCCTGTGAATATTAAATTAAATAATCAATGTAAATCACTTAGTGCAATGTCTATAACATAGCTATCACTCCTAATAGGCTCCTTGGCTCCCCTCAACCCAGCCCTGGAGCTGTGTATCCAATTATGAACAAATTTCTCATTGGATGAACATTTGTCAGTGAAGGTAGTTTCTTCTCAAATTCCACACTCCTATGGAAAAGTACAGTTCCCTAGAAATTGAAACATAGATGAACAAATATTTTACAAATATCTTTATAAATTCCAGAGCACTTAAAATAACAATTTGTTTTTAATTTGGCCTAGTTCCTCAGAATTTAAACTAACGTATTAACAAAGACTACCTGAGCAATTATAGATCCTTCAACACTTAAAAAGGTTAGCACTCCAATGATGTCTTCTTTTAAATGATGAATGTAGAAAAAGATAGGTCTATTATTTAGAAATATTTATCAGATTTATTTATATCATACTTTATATATTTTTTGTTGTTGTAATCAGTTGTTTCCCAGGAGTCCCCTCAACATGTTAATGGAAACTCATCTGGCTCTCAGAGAAGAAAACTTCAGCCTCCTTTGCTAATATCAGTTTGTTTGTTTGTTTATTTATTTATTTATTTATTTATTTATTTATTGCTGCTGTGAGCATTTCCCCAGAAAAGCATATGGCTTTTATTTCTTAGTATGATTGGTGTTGGTCTATATTGAATGTAGTTAATTTTTTTATCCCTCTGCACTTCATGAAGTTCAAAGATTCCAACCATCAAGATTTTGCATAGTAAATTTTCTGTTTCTTCAATGTTAGTCTTACTTGTTATTTTTTTTCTGTGCTCTTCAGTACTGAAACTTATTTAAAAACTGCTTTCAGAATAATCACAAACATTTCTACTATAACTTCCCTTTCATTGTGTGTCATTTCCTGTTTTTGTTTTTGCTTTTGAGAGTACCAAAACTTCTGATAAATTACAAACTATCACTAATACACTTCTCTCCAATTCTCAAGTATAATGTCACATAAACTTATTTTTGTGCCACTAATTCAATTAAAATGTATCCATTGATGTTAATCACAGAAATTCTAGATTAAAAATAGTCACTCATTATCATTTAATAATGTAGGGCATAGGTCAGAAATTTTTTTCTGTACAATACAAGATAAAATTTTTAGGCTTGCAGGTCCAGTGGAATTTGTTATGACTGCTCAACTCTGCCTTTGTAATGCAAAAGCAACCATAAACAATAAATACATCAATGAAAGAGAGTAGCTGAGTTAAATACAAATCTATAAAACAACAAAATTTGAATTTCATATTGAATTCCTACATCAAATATATTCTATTGACTTTTTCCAATCATTTAAAATTGCAAAATTCAGTTTCAGCTCTCAAGCTCCAATGGCTCTCAGGCTCTGGTGTGCTGACCACCCCTGACACAATCTGTCCTCTTTGTTGAAGGGTTGGCAATATCATAACACCACCTTTGTGTACAGAATCTTGTTTTATACTGGAACTGTACTATATTGGGGAAACCATAAATCAAAAAAGAAAGGAAAAAATTTTAGAGGACACAGCCAGTAAACTAGTAATTCTATAAAGAAATTGAGACTTCCGGCAAGATGGAGGAATAGGTGGACGCACCGTACCTCCTCGCACAACCAAGAACAGAACGACAATAATTTACAACAATGATTTGCAGTCATAATATCAGAACTGTCAGAGGATTTATCTAAATGGAAGTCGGACAGCCAAGAAGTTGAAGTAGACCCGTACATCCAGACTGGTAGGGAACGACAAGCCGAGCGAGTGGGCGCGGGGCTGGCGCGGGTCGCAGGCGCGCGTAGGTCAGGGGAAATTTGGTGCAAAATCGGTGCGACAGCAATCTGGGACGCAAGAGCGCAGCGGTGCAGAGGTGATCCCTGAGTACGCAAGCAGCGGCTGGGGGAATCAGTGGGGCAGCGATTGTGGACCAGGGCAGAGCTCGTGGACCAGGGCAGAGCTCACGGCCCAGAAGCCCAGGGAAGTGTCTGACTCCAGGAGAACGGAAGGGTCGCCACTGATCCCTCCTGTCCCCGCTCCCACCCCTGCCCCCACATATAACGTCACAAGCTAGCGACTGGGGCGCCCAGCCCCGGTCAACACCTAAGGCTCCGCCCCCCACCATAACAAGAGCGACCAGACCGGAGAAAAAATAAATAAATAAGTAAAATAATAGGAGAGATAGGGAAAGACATAAGACATGTTTCCAGCAGAACAGATCAGTCCCCCAGGACTCATCCTTTTGAGTGACCAAGAAATAGCCAATCTATCAGATGCACAGTTCAAAACACTGGTGATCAGGAAGCTCACGGAACTGGTTGATTTTGGATCCAAATTACATGAAAAAATGCAGATTACCATAAAAGGGATGCAGGAAGACGCACGGAGGAGAGCCAATTGTGAAAGGAAGGAATCTGAGTCTCAAAACAACACAGTGGACCAGAAGGAAGATAGAATCAACCAAGCAGGAGAGCATGATGAAATAAGAATTCAAAAAATCGAAGAAAAGCTTAAGACCATCGAGGACACCTTTAAACGTTCCAACATCCGAATTATAGGGGTACCAGAAGGGGAGGACCAACAAGTGGAAAAGTTATTTGAACAATTAATAAAGGAGAACTTCCCCAAACTGGCAAAGGGAACAGTCTTCCAAGAAATCCAAGGAGCGCAGAGAGCCCCAAAGAAGTTGGACCCAAGAAGAAACACACCAAGGCACATCATAATTACATTAGCCAAGGTAAAAACGAAGGAGAGAATCCTAGAAGCAGCAAGAGATAAGGGGACAGTAACCTACAAAGGAGTTCCCATCAGACTGTCAGCTGATTTCTCAAAAGAGACCTTACAGGCAAGAAGGGGCTGGAAAGAAATATTCCAAGTCATGAAAGACAAGGACCTACATCCCAGATTGCTCTATCCAACAAAGCTCTCATTTAGAATGGAAGAGAAGATAAAGTGCTTTTCAGATAAGGTCAAATTAAAGGAGTTCATCATCACCAAGCCCTTACTTTATGAAATGCTAAAGGGACTTATCTAAGAAAAGAAGATAAAGAAAAGACATGTATAGTAAAAGGACAGCAAACTCACAATTATTAACAACCACACCTAAAGCAAAACCAAAAGAAACTAAGTAAACAACTAGAATAGGAACAGAACCACAGAAATAGAGGGCACAAGGGGGGGCTAGCAGTAGGGGGTGGGAGGAGGAGAGAGGGGGAAAAGGTATAGAGAATAAGTAGCATAGAATGTAGGTTGAAAATAGATAGGGGGAGGGCAAGAATAGTACGGGAAATGTAGAAGCTAAAGAACTCATAAGTATGACACATGGACATGGACTAAAGGGGGGGAAGGTGGGTGGGAGAGGGGGCACAGGGTGGAGGGGAGTGAAGGGGGAAATGGGACAACTGTAATAGCATAATCAATAAAATATATTAAAAAAATAAATGTACAGAAAAGTAGAGAGAATAGTATAATAAACACCCTATACTTATCACTTAAAAAAAAAGAAATTACAAAATTATTAGAGTCCTTTGAGAAAGAGATAAGTAAACAGAAATGAAATAGAACAATACCTATCGTTGTCTTATGTTCTTTTAAGCAATATTAAAATTATCTAAAATTGTACTCACAAATACAGTGGAGTAAGTTAATATATTTTTTAAAAAAACCTCTACTCCTACTCCAAGCAATCATATAATAATGTTGAATAACAAAGAGTTTTTAAAATTAAAATGCAACTATGCGTCTAAACCAAATCAAGACAATGCCCAGGAGCAGTGAACGTGAGTCGAATATGAAGCAGAATCATTTATTTGCAGATTAGAAATAAGCCTTTTAAGAACTGTAAGTTAGGACTGCAAATCACACGGTGTATCCTGTGCAGGGCACAGGAACAGAACTACCTCAATAAAGCCCAAAGATGCCTATGGACTGGGACTTGTCTAGTCCATGAAATGGGATTAGAAACCTCTCCTTAGTAGCTAAAGGGACCTTAATAAAAGTTTTCAATTGTCCCAGGATTTCTTTACTTAAGATAAAAACTATATATATTCATGTTCCACTTAGAGTTATATTATCCACAATCTCAGTATTCTCCTAGTACAAGAATATAATGATTTTATGTCCTTGTCAGTCCAGGATAATTCTGGTTTATGCTTGTTATAACAGTCTTATTCAGTTTCTTTACTGCCCTGTTGGGGTAATACATTATAATATCATCAGATACATAGTCCACAAGTTGAGAAATTTTAAAAAGTGATGAAGAGCTAATGAAGTATTATGGTCATGAGCTGAAGAAAATCAAGCTCTCCTCCAGTAACACAGGACATAGAGGATTCACCCACACATACACATACCAATAAAATAACTCCCAAGAACGAGTCCATAACCAACATTACAAACCCAATATGAAGTGATACACAATGAGGGAGAGTCAGTCAACACTACAAAGAGAATTTACAATATAAATATAACTAATAAACTAAAAGAGATAAAGTATTTAAATAAAGATAAAATAGAACAGTAACAAAGAACACAATATGATGAAAAAACTCAGGAAATATATAAATAATTCAGGAGAACTTCTGGACTAAATTTTGAAAAAATATCGATAATTTAAATTAATGACAAAGTATAGACCAGATATATGATGCTAAAGGTATTTATTGAATCAAATGATAAAACCCAAGACATAGCCCAAAATGTAGCTCAATGAAATAAAAAACAGAAAGTATAAATAAATGTATGGGACAGTAAAGATTAAATGAGAAGTGTATATATTTGAATATATAATGACTAAGAATTTCTCAATAATAAAGAAATATATAGTTCTTGATATAGATGAAACATATTGAATCTTGAACTGGAAAAATAGAAATTTACATGAGATGCTCCATAATGAAAATGCATAACATCAAAGTAAAAAACAGAAAACCTTTAAGAATTATATGACAACTATTACTACAAAGTAATAATAATAATAATATTATAGATTGAAGATAGGCTTCTCTTCAGCAATACTATGTGACACGAGACCATTGATTGATATATTTAAAGTATTGGAAGAAGTAAATAATTGTCAACCTAGAATTTTATATTAAGGTAAATTATTTGACAATAATGTAACCTTTAAAGACATTTTAAGACTAGCAAAGATTGAGAGAGTAAATTAACCCTATAATTATATGAAAAGAACCAGGGAATTATATTTTTTAAAAAAATATTTAACCAAGGCCCTGGCTGGTGTAGCTCAGTGGATTTGGTTCCCACGGGCTGAGAACCAAAGTGTCCCAGGTTCAATTCCCAGCCAGGGTACATTCCTGGGTTGCAGGCCATAACCCCCAGCAACTGCACATTGATGTTTCTCTCTCTCTCTCTCCCTCCCTTCCCTCTCTAAAAAATAAATAAATAAATAAATAAATAAATAAAATCTTAAAAAGAAAAAATTAAAACAAAAATATTTAACCAGAAGGACAGAATTCAATAAAATACAAAGTGGTTGTTAGCAAAGGTATTAGTAAACATACTGATAAATAATTTTTAATTTAGAATTCCTACTGGTTGGACTTGATATACATTGAACTCTCCTTTCTTTCTTTTTCAATAAACAGAAAATGGTATTTTATTCTTTTCACAAATAATGAATTATTTGAATCAACCTGGAAAAATATGGAGGGAAAATAACATTTTTTTAATGTTGTTCAAGAACAGTTGTCTCCATTTTTCTCCTACCACTCTCCCCACTGCAACCATCCCCACTTCCCACCCTCCATCCTGCCTCCCTTTGGCTTTGTCTACTCATATTTCGAATGCCCTGAATTTAAGACATTGAAGGTTATTAGTTACACAACCTAAATAAAGGTCATCGTTGTACCTTGATCCAGGTATGACTGGCTTTTAAGTTTTGTTTTCTCACCATCACTGTCCTGGCCACTCCCTTAACCACCTTTAAATACACACACACACACACACACACACACACTATATACATATAACATAGAACTGTCAAAATTTAAATGGTACTAAGGGGAGTTGCTAAATAAATTCAGGTCTTATAAATTTTTTAAGAAGGCTTTTATCTACTTTATGTTTACTGAACTGATTTTGTGACAACACATGATTATCAAAGTCCTGGTTTGTGTCCTACTCTGTAAATATTATAACCTGGGACTAGTGCCAATTGATCAAACAAAATCTCATGTGTGGAATGTGTAAAATGTAGATATATCTTATCTAACTTACCTCATAACAATACAGACAAACATCAATAATATTCCTTAGCATAATTATCTAGAAGGACATTCTGGGGTAAAGGAACTTTTCTGTATCACTATTGCCCATTGTGGTAACCACATGTGATTCTCAATCACTTGAAATGCAGTCAATGTAAATGATATAAATTTTTACTTTTATTTAATGTCAGTTATTATACTTATATTTTCATGGCCACATGTGACTGGTGGCTATTGTAGTTAATGTACTGGTTTAAAACCACAGCTTACAAGTAGTAGGAACATGGAGCTTTTTAGTCATATAAGTAGACATACTTAGAAATTATAGTAGAATAGACATTCTAACTCAATGTCAATATCTTTCAATAGCTATTTAAGTTTTTTCCATTTTTATATAACTGTATTGTTTGCAGTTAGGATTGCACTTCCTCACTCTTTTCAAATCAGGCACAGCCTTGTGATCTGAGCTACTTATGTGTTGGCCTTCAATAACCAGAGAGTGGTGTGCCATAGTTCCTCCTCCTGTCACACAGGTTGTGGGAAAAAGTGTAAAAAATGTCAGTGGGGGTTTCTAAGTTGCTATGTCAATGCAATACCCTCCTGCTCACCCAAAATGGATCATGTAGTTTGAGAGAAATACAATTTTAAACCACAAAGATTTGGGATTATTTTTTATTAACCTCTCTCTCTCTCTCTCTCTCTTTCTCTTTCTCTCACACACACACAGTTGAATCTGAATAATATGTTGTTTGCATCTTATCAGCTCTTTTGTACCAATACCTAAGGCTTTGGTCCATAACAGAACTTTCTGAATTGCTGTTAACTTGCCATTCTTTTGTACCAATACCTAAGGCTTTGGTCCATAACAGAACTTTCTGAATTGCTGTTAACTTGCAGTGATTCAGCTGTTTTGCATTTTGTTCAGTGAAACATGTGCACATTAACTAACACGTTAGTTAATAAATAACAGTTGCCAGATAACATTTCATATAAGGCAAATATCTGTACATTCAAAAAATATTTTTATTATATCCAAAATTTGAAGCTATTCCAAATGATGTAAATAAGAGGAGTCAGCTAGCTGAATGGCTGTTTTGTAAAGGCCCCTAGCATAGAAGCTGGGAAACCTAGTTTTTAGTCCTAGTATTTTTTTTAAATTACTGACTGCAGTACTATGGATAGTTATTTAGATTCATTATTTTTTCACATTTAAATTGATAAAAACATAAAAGCTGCCTATATTATAAACGTTTTTAAAAATGAGGTACAATATATTAAAGGAGTTTTGAAAACTGAAAGAAGTGGTGTGTTAGGTGGTAATACTACACAGTTCTGGTGACTTCCCAGTCATAATAATTTTTCAACATGTTGGATGACATTAGCTTTTAATAAATCAAAAAAAGATTATACTTTCTATCCTTTCTATCTGACTCAATAAGCTGAAATATATATATATATATATATATATATATATATAGTGTTTTCTTCCTGCAATGGCCAAGAAAGGAAACTAACATATTTTAGTAAAAACACAGAAATGACAGAATTGGCAGGTCACACACTTCTCAGCTCCAAAAAAATATGCTATCTCCTCTCTGAAGTGACTCCACCCACTATTTTTTTGAACAGAAAAAAATGTTTTTTCCTCTCTTTGGTGTTGGTTAAAACCTAACATAAACATTTAAATATAACTTTCCAAACATTTCCGAAAATAATGATATTAACTAGGAAAATTTAAACATGAAGCAATAGATTTATTTTCATGTTGTCACTGGTTAGTGCTTATATCAACATAAGAAAAAAGTCTATTCATGATAAAAATTTATAAAATATTTATGACTACACTTAGAAATATCTGGTGTTAATATCAAGAGCACTATAACATCAATATATTAATATATGTAGATATATAAATGGAGAAATATATTTGACATTTTGAATAAGAAAACTCAGTACTAAAAATACTTCACATATACATTTTTTATTTAAAATTTAATGCAGTACCATAATACTAATACTATTTCAGCTTTCAAAGTAAAACTGAAAGATTTTTAAAAATAAAAATTCCAAGAAATGTTTTATTAAATCACCATCTCTAAAATAGTAATTATTTTGTTTTTTCTAATTACTACTAGAAAAAAAATCAGGCAAAAGTGATTTACAAAATAATTTCATATAAGTGTAAAATTTCTGAATATTAAACTCATCAGCTTACCATTTGTGGGGAAAGAATAAGACATATTTCTGTTGCATCATAAGCTTTGATTAAAATACTAAATGAAAATTAATACAACTTCTAGAGCAAAATGTATAGTTGAGCATTTATATAGTCTTAGATTAAAGAAGAACTTTATAAATGACTCCATTGGAGGAAAGATTTTGGGATATAGTTATATAAGGCTTATATATTTTACATGGATATGAAAACCCATACATAATTAAATTTGAAAAACAAATAAAATCACAGGATATATATAAATAAAAAACAGTTGTTACCTTAAAGATATTAATATATTTTGCAATTCAATAAAACAATGATGAAAATTCTTTATTAAACTGAGTGAAGGACAGTAACAGGAAATTCAAAACTGAATAATTAGAAATGATGTATATGCCAATGTAAGAATGTTCATCCACAGAAGAATGCAAATTAAAACAGCAGAGAGATAACAACTTTATATTTATCTTGCAAAAAAACCCGAAAGACTAGTTCCAAGAACCAGGTCAGTCAATGAAGATTCAGAGAAATGGATGCTTTCACACATTGCTGTCAGGTATATAGATGGGTATATTTTGGGGAAAGAGAGTTTTCCATTATATAACAAAAGGCATAAAAATATAACACCATTAACCTAGAAATTCCAAAGATATCAAAGGGTAGAAAAAATTATTGCAGTTGTTTACAGCAGCATGAGAACGATTGTTTATAATTTCTGACCACTTGCAATATGCCATTTGTTAGCTCATTTAATCTCTCACACAACTCTCTGAAGAGGTATTATTATTATCCTTTCTTTTCTAAATCAGAAAACCAAGGGCCAGAGAAGTCATAAAACCTGTAAAAGATTTGACATTGTTTGTAATAACAAACAAAACATAAGTAAAGCCTAACTAATTAATAATAGTGAATTGATTTATTATACTCTTGCAATGCCTAAAAAGGTATTCATGTAGCCATTAAAATGATATTGGAGAATAGTTAATGACATGGAAAATGTTCACGGTACATTGTTAAGTGAAACAAGCTAGTTTCCCAATAGTATAAATTTTATGACCCCATTAAAAAAAAGAAACACAAGATTTATACACATGCACAGTACAAATACTGGAACCAAATGCCATCAATAATTACTTCTGAGTGTTGTGACTATAGATCAGTTTTCATTTTAATCTTATGACTTCTCTTTGTTTTAAATTTTCTTTTTTTATATAGTTATTCAAGTACATTTGTTTCCATTCCCCCCCACTCTCCCCCACCCCACCCACCTCCACCTCCCACCCTCAATCCTACCCCACCATTGGCTCTGTCCATGGGCTCTTTATACACGTTCCTTGATGACACTTCCCCCTTTTCCCCTGGTATCTTCCTCCCCTCTGGTTACTGTCAGTTTGTTCTTAATTTCAATGTCTCTGGTTATATTTTGCTTGTTTGTTTTGTTGATTAGGTTCCACTTATAGGTGAGATTATATGGTATATGTCTTTTACCACCTGGCTTATTTCACTTAGAATAATGTTCTATAGTGAATATTAATGTTTTATTGTAAAACATTTTAAAATCAAGATGTATTTTGATGATTTGCTTGCAAGAATATGGGAGTATTCTGATTGTCACTGAATGTGTAGTCCAGTGTAAGAGAATGAAGAAAAGAAAAGACTTTCTCAAGGTCTGAGTATACACTGTATCTAATTCTCCTGGTATTTTTCTGAATTCTTTAATATTCTGAATTTTTCAGTAAAAGAAAATATTTCTCCTTAACCTCTGGTATGTATTTTTAATTGTGTTTAAAATAAATTTATCGATAAAGAAGGTGAAATTTTGATGTCAATAACTCTTGGGCCATACCACCTCACTCCATTAGCCTTCCCTAATTTTATTGTTTATGCTTAGTTTGGATATCACTTCATGATACGTCTTCAATTGTAAATAGACAGTTTCTACTTGAAATAATCTCAGTATAGCACCTATTAAATTCAAACAATATGCTAAACTGTATTCAGAGTCATCCTTTGGTTCTCATAGAGCTTAATTGGAGAGAAATAATGTAAGCATATGGGAGGTTACTTACCAATAACTTTGTTCAAAAATAAATGCAAACATAGGAGAGGCATCAGGGATAGTGATTTCCAGTGATCCAGATAACCATTACTTATTTTAGAATGTAGAGTGTTCTCTGTGGATTAGAGTGCTTTTACAGGACTCCATGATTTCAGAGGAATCTTAATTAACTCCAAAATGCTGCACAGGTTTTGAATAGATGAAGGCAAGGATCAAGGGTAGTCAGTGAACAAACAAGGCATGAGAGCAGCTTATTCATCCAGGAACATTGACTAGGTATCTCCCCACTGATGTTTAGCACTTAGCTCAAGATGATTCACTCCTGGAAAACAATACACAGAAACTCCTCTCTGCCCATCAATCTTCACAGATGACCTCCAACAACAAACAAATCACATTATGTTGTAAATATTTATTTATTTCTCTGCTTCTGGTCAAAAAGGTGAATGTTGCTTAAGGGGAGGGATACCACTTATCTTTAATCACACTGCAGCACATAGGATCACAATATGTGGAATACACAGAAACTGGAGTTTCTTTCACATTCGGTAACCCATCAGTCTGGAATCATGTTTTCTTTCTAACTACAGCCTATCCCAGTTCCTGGCACATTGTACAGTACCAATGAGTATTAAATAAGTAAATGGAAATATGTAACATCAATATAGTTATTAAATAATAAGGGATTACCTATTCACTGACTTGTCATACCTTCTGATCTAGAAGAGGAAAGAAAAATACACATTTAGTCAAAAATATAGGAGGATGTTAAGTAGGAGGATACACTACTTAATTAGATTTAGATGAATATAATGTAAACCAGACAGATAAGTACAAGTAAGTGATCAAAATGAGTGACTGAAATGAAAAGTCAAAGCAAATTTCCAGCTGTATGTCCAAGCATGTTTCAAGCTGTACATTTTGGGTAGGGCATGTGACAGAAAGGGATGTTGTATAAGGGGACAAAAATATGTATTCAGATTGTGGAGAAAATAATTAAGAACGTGATTCAACTTTCCTATTAATACTATCCAAAGTTGAATTAATTTCTTCCATATGGTTTAGCATATTGCCACTCTTCCTCTCATTTGGATCTTCACCAAAAGACTGAGTTAAGAAGATGACATTGTTATTCCTCTTACACAAAGGAGAAAACTGAGGCACCACATGGCCCTGGGTTTTGAGGAGTCTGACTCGTGGCCTATGTCCTTTTTGCTATATGGAGTCATCTTTTTACTCAGACCTACATGGCCTATTAGAAGACTGGGCTCCAGGCTCAATCTGTTTTTGTTTGTTCCTGCATCCAGCTGTTCTGCCTCCCTCACAAAGCTATAGATTTCTTGACAGGAGGCAGCTACATTAACTGCGGCCTCTTGGTGGGCTTGACTATTAAAATTGCCATTTCTGTATTTATCCTGGGTATTAGGAAGGCTCAAAGGGAACTCCTCCTCATTCCATTCTAAGGATGTCTCTGAGTCAGCACTTTAGGACACACAATACAGTATTTTAATGGAGAGGGGCCCAGAGACCATTATCCAGAAGTTGCTAAATGTCAGGACCAAGGAGGCAGGCTTTATGGATTTCTTTAAAGAGCTTCATTAACTTGACTAATTGGAAAGTGGAGATTTGCAGACTTGTCTGCTTGTAGGGGTGAAAAGACAAAGTCAATAGGATGTGTGTGCAGGACACGTGGGGCTGTGATAAGCCACTAACCGTTCCTGGCGGATGGACAATACATTTGTATTTGGTCCATTGTAAACAAGGGTGATAACTGAAGCAGCAGCATGAAGCAGAAAGAGCCACAGATTTGGAGTCACCCTGAACTGGCTAAAAATCCTGACTTCATCAATTATTAACCTTGAGAATACAGAACAGCTACTTAAATTCTATGAGCTTAATTTTTACCTCTGTAAAATACAAAGTATTCTAGCTTTACATGGTGTTTGTGATAGTTCATTATAACAGACTATGGGTAGAGATAATGCGGTGACAACATATTTACTTTTATTCCATAAATAAAAATAAAGGATAGTTTAAATTACATAAACCCACAGGAAGGAGAGGAAATAAAAGCAATAACAGGATCTTTGAAGCTGATGGACAACTGGTAATTGAACATATGCTAGAAAGCTGATCCTAAACTAGTAGTTAGAAAAAACCCATGAAGCCATTGGGTATATTCTTCTATAATTGCATCACTTCTTCCACAATTTTATCAAGGTTTTGATTCAATGCAGTCTCTTCAGACTTCCAGTGATATTATAATCCATATTTTACTTCCTTGCTCTCTCTTCCTTTATATTTCATCACTTTCCCTCCAAACATTTATCATTAATTGAATGAATGAATGAGTGAGTGAGTGAATGAATGAATGTTTTCTTTTTTACTCTCTTCACAATAAAATACAAGCTCCATTATAGCAGGAACATTGTTTACTTTATTGTTGCAGCAGATGACTAGGACAGTGCTTAGCAAAAAGTAGGCACTTAATACATTTATACTGGATTAAATAAATTAAGTTGTAGATACTTTCCATCTGCTTTCATCTACACCTAGAATCTTGTCTTCCCTAAAGTCCATTAAAAAAAAAACTAGGCTAAACCAGACATTTTCTTTACTTTTAAAATAGGCTCCTGGAGAGAGGTTCTCTAGATTCTACCTAGATCTACCAAAACTAGTAAGGAGAGCTAAGACAGATATTACTGATGAGGGATCATGGAGGAGAATGGTGTGAGGAAGTTTGTTAACAGTTTCCATACAGAGCTCTAGGAATGTGGGGGCAGAGTCAGAAGAAAACAGCCCCTGGTAGACTTAAATCTGGCTTGTATTGTTAAAGACCCCATCATCAAAGTTAGCTCAGAATTATTTGACCTCCCTATCTTCTTCACTTGGACACCAAAATGTGAGCAATGGTCAATATTTCTGGAAGATTTAGGATGCCAAGAACCTTCATTTACCTCTGAGGGGAGGAGAAGGAACTCCAGTAGGTTCTGTGGTTGAACCTTCCTGCCCAATGGGATGAAGATTTAGGAATAAATAAATAAATAACTTTACTTTGAGAAATCCAAAACCTGTAACTTTCTTGTTCTTACCTAGGGAGTAAAACTCATACTTCCTCTAAATGGAATGTTTTACCCATTTAGTGTAACAGAAATAGAAATAATCTCCCTTGGTTCCACCAGAAATTTTTACTTACACATTTAAAATGCAGAGTAGTAAGTATATACTGAGTATGAAGGTCCAGATTCTTAGGGGCTACAGTCAAATACAAGGCATAATCTCCATGGGAATAAAGTCTATACATCTGAAAATATACTGCAATTCCTCTATTCTAAGGAATCATTGCATGTGAGATGGACAGTTAATTTAATGGCAGCTTTTTATTGAGGGAAAACAACAATTGTAATAAGTTTAGTTGAGCAAACTAGTTCTAACACAGATCCTGTCTTGAATTTTAGTTTGACAAACTCTATCTTAGAGTGAAGAAAATGTAAGAATTGACAATATGAGGAATGCTTGATGAGCCATTTGAGCAGATAGGTAATAAACAATTTATGAAATGAGAGACAGATGGGAACAGTTTGTGTATTCTGTGGTGAGTGAAGAGACCACTCTACAAGCAAAGACGTGCTTGCTATGTAAAAACTGTGTGATGTTCATGTATCTGTGAGTATGGCTTGGAGAAAACCTCACCAAAAATCGGGCCTTTGTTTCTCAAAGCTGGATATGAGTTTAATTTCTCTTTAGCTCATTCTTTAAATTAAGAGATCAATCACAAATAGGCCTGATTCTGTAGACTGAAGCATTTTCTTTGATACTCAAAGTATCTTTGAAATAACAGAGTTAGTAAGCTTTAGAAAAAAACATGAGATTATGCATAAAAAACATACCTGACATCCAGCAGCAGTAGGTCATCATTGCTACCTAATAATAGTCCATGCATGTGATTTGCCTACCCAGTTCAGACTGAGCATGTGCTGTCTGGTTAACCACAGTCACCACTCTTGTGCTGCTCTCATTTAGCTTTCCAACCTGGTCCCTGTGTATGTTTATTTGCCCCCTAAACTCTAAATGAAGGCTTCATATACTATTCCTCTGCTTGGCTTTGAATGCTATCTGTGTTGTTATTCTGGTTCCAATACTTTCTGCATCTTTGGTCATTACTTTACCTCCCTTTGCTTTGGTTTTCTCTTTGATAAAATAAAATTATAAATAGTAGTGACCTCATAGTATTATATCAAGATTAACCTATTTAGTTCTGGCAAAGCATCTGAAATTGTTCCTGGCAAACAGGAATAACATTATCATTATGATCATCATCGTGCTTTCAGATGTAAGGTGTTGCCTTCTAAGTGAAACCTTTTCTGACCATCCACACCCCAACATGGTTCATCCTCATTTGCCCAACATCATAGCCAGCACAAAACTGTATAAACACCAAAATCATGTATCAAAAATGTTAGCACATATCTCCCTCCTTTATCAAATTATAATTTTATGGATGTCAAGGGCCATGTTTATTTATATCTACATTCCCAGAATCAGACACAGTAAGTGTTGCACAGAAGAAAATGCATTAATGAATTTTCATTCACTTATTTTTATTTGGCATTTGTTATTGAACATGACACATATTAGGGATTGAGTGTGCCTTGAGATCCAATGGCAGGGACAAAAATCTGTCACTGTGCACTGTTATCTATATTAATAACAAAAGTATATTATCACCATGCTTATCTATTATTTGTATTACCCATCGATTCCTTTTTCAAGGCTAAAATTAAATCTGAGTTATGTTTTTCAAACTTCTAAAATGTGTGCAGTAAATTCTACAAATGTCTTTGTAACCATGGTCTATGTCATAGTGTCTGGCATGCAGGAGGCATCTTCTAACATTTTTGAAAGAATGAATGACTGAATACATGATGAACAAATGTATGAATGAATGTCATTCTTTAGCTGGAGACTGAGTCCTGCTAAAGACAACAGGTATCTACTGAACAGCCCTGGAGTAATCATTAACACCCTAGTATCTCTTCCATAACTAGACCATGATATATGTGTTTATAGGGTACTGCATTTTCAGACCTGCAAATAAACCTGTAGTACTTTCTACCTGTTAAGCTCTCATACATAACCGAGGAGGCAATAAATAGGGAGCTTGGAAGGCAACAGATGAAAACATACTTCAAAGTGACTTTCACCCACAATGGCACAGCTATGCAATAGCTTCCTTTTCATTGAATATGAAAAGGAAGTAACCTTTTACTTCCCTAAAGAAAATATGAAAAGGGCAGGTAGAAGCTTTACAAATAGTGGTAAAGAGTTAGAGAGTCAAATTAGTCTTTATATATACATAATCTGAGAGGCTTCTATAGACTCAATATATTTTATGTAAAAATAATACCTTGTACTTCAAATGCAGTTAAAGTTACTCATATGTGTTCATCAATTTGATGATACTCAAGCCAAACTTGGGAGGTAGCATAGTATTAACCTTCACTTTCTAATGAGGTAACTAAGGTTTAGGATTTAAAGTCCCAAAGGTTAATACATATTAGAAAAACTTCTGTGAAAAAAATATATTCACCTCATATTAAATGAGGTTGACTGAGTACCTTTCTATCAGCTGCTCTCATATTAATACCAAATATTTCATATGCTGTGTTTATGAGATAGAATGTTCTGTATATAAATTTCAAGTAGTTGAGTTTTCCCAACTATATCTAATTCCTATACTCATAACTTTAAAATTCTCTGACATGTAGTACAAGGTATAATGTTAGCTCCTCAGATCCTCTCTCTGCCTTTTCCTCTGTAGGCTGTGGAATAACCTTCACAAGCAACCCTGCCATTAACATTTAAGGTAACCTTCCTAGTTCCTCTTTCAAAGACAGATTGCTTTCATTTCACCTACATCTGTCTCCATCTACATAATCTTTGTTGGTACTTAGTTTACATTTGGGAATTCACTTCTTGAAGATGTTAGTTTTGTGCAACTTTAAAGAAAGAAGGAAATATTCCAAACAAAGCTATCAGGCACAAGGGCATGGGCAGAACAAATCATCATTTTTTCTTTAAAGACTGGTGGCTTACTTACATTACCAGAGTTGGAGCACTATACCTGTATCCCAAGGTTTCCCCTGGTGTAATATCATCAATAAATTTGTCAAGTGTTATGTGCCATAAAAATATTACCCAATACTCCTCTATAAGTATGCCTACTTCTCTTATAAGTACTTATTCGATATGCTGTATGCTCCTTGATAACAGAGGCCCTAGCTTCTTTGAGTGCCACTCCAGTGCCCATCAGATACTGATATCTGGCAAA
Source organism: Phyllostomus discolor (assembly GCF_004126475.2). NCBI lineage: Eukaryota > Metazoa > Chordata > Mammalia > Chiroptera > Phyllostomidae > Phyllostomus > Phyllostomus discolor. Next base: position 114,462,403 of record NC_040908.2, read on the forward strand.
CCTCAGTTAATACATAATACCTGGGTGATTATGTCTCTGTTCTCCAAGGGAGACTCACAATGAACATTTGTTTATGAGGAGCACTGGCAGTCCTCCAGTCTTGAAACCTTTACTTTCAGTGGATTCCCACTCTGTTCTGCATGTCTTTTCCTTTCCAAGCTTTCTAATACAGAAGTTACAGAAAAGCTGAAATAATTTTACAATGAATCCTCATATCCACCATCTTGATTCTAAAATAAGATGTTGCAGCCCTTGCTGGCATAGCTCAGTGGATTGAGTGCATCCTGCAAACCAAAGCATCGTAGGTTCGATTCCCAGTCAGGGCACATGCCTGGGTTGCAGGTCATGGCCCCCAGCAACCACACATTGAGGTTTCTCTCTCTCTCTCTTTCTTTCTCCCTCCCTCCCTCTCTAAAAATAAATAAATAAAACCTTTAAAAAATAAAATAAAGTAAAACAAGATGTTGCTATACTTGTCTTATTAAATGTCTATCAATTTACCAATAGCTTTATGGTTTTTTCTTTTACATTTGATAATAACAAAGGCATGCCTCAACTACTTCAGGATGCATATGAATGAATTCAATATTTGCTTATTATTTGCTTCTCTTTTGAGATGAATTTTACATTTAAGAAAACAAATCTTTTAAGGGTGTATTAAATGAGTTAGACATGCATACATATAGATAAGCCAATGCTCTATCAAGAAATAGAACATCACTCTGAACAAGTCCTCTCATACCCCATCACAAAAGCCCACCTCTATCCTAACTACAGATCTCATTTTTCCCCATTTGTTTAGCCTGTTGTAGCATTTTACAGTGTGCACATTCTTTTCTGTAAGGTGCTTTCTTTCCCCTCAGCACTAAATTTCTATGATTCATGCATATAGCTGTTTATTTTGTGCAGTTTAATAAAACTCAAATGCCTCACTAGGACTTTGAAGATCTAGATTATACTCTGGCTCTGCCTACCCCTGAGTCCTCAGTTCCTTTCCTTCTCTGCATGAGTCCACATACTTCAGCCACATTATCCTCTAATGCTTCTAGAACATGCAAGCTCTTTCTCAGATTGCTTTTGCTTGTGCTTGCTGTCCCTTCCATCTGGAACCATCTTCACCTGGGTCTACATACAGCTACTTCCTTTGTAGCCTTTAGGTCTCCACTCAGATATCATCTCAGAAGCCTCTTTCTGATTATCTTACCTGAAGTAGCTCTCTTGTCCCTGATTATTTGATGCCATAGCATTTCATTTATTTCCTCTTATCAGAAGCTATGGTTATCTTGCTTGTTTGCTGGACTTGTTAATCTTTTGCCTCCCCTACGAGAATGCAAGGTCTTAAGACTAACACACAGGTCTTTGTTCATCTTTTTTATCTTCAGAATAAGCACAATTCTGGGTATGTGGTGTTTTATTAGAATGTGTTGTCAAAATATATTTGACTTTGGAGTTTTGATGTTAAATAATATACTTTAACAATCTTAACACCCCTTGAACCCTGTGTTCTATAGAACAAAAATTGGTTTTGATTACTACTAGAATGAAAGTACCCATGGAAAAGATAATTCCTAAAACTTTCTTTTGTTTTGTGTGAGTGACTTCATAATTTGTTTTCTAAAAGGATATATTGGCAAATATAATGTCTACTCTCTTATGGCCTGTCAGTCTTCCTGAAACATTGACATAGTGTCTCATTGATACCAGAAAAGGAATTGCTTAGCCAGGATTACATATCTGGTAACAAGTAAAGCTGTAACTCTCATCTCAAATTCCACTATTTTGTGTAGAAAGGCATTAAAGCCCTAAAGAAAATAGTAAATTAAGCCCACAAATTGCAAAAGTGTGGCAATGAGCTATACAAATGCCAATTTATTCAATGTATTTAATAAACCTGTTCAAGCATTAGTGATACCCCCATTTTATTTTTCAGCTTTATTGAGGTACTATTGAGAAATAAAAATGTATATATAATTAAAGTGCACAATGTGATGTTTTGATATACATATACATTGTGAAATAATTACCACTATCAAGCTAATTAACATATCCATCATTTCATATAGTTATCTTTTTAGAGGGGATGAGGACACTTAAAATCTACTGTCTTAGCAAATTTGAAGTATCAACTAAATAAATATTGTTGACTATAGTCACCAAGGTGCACATTAGATCTCCAAAACTTATTCTTTGCCACCTTTCATCGAGACCCTGGTAACTACCACTCTACTCTTTGTGTTTATGAGTTTAACTTTCTTAGATTTCATATATAAGTGAGATCATGCACTATTTGTCTTTCTGTCTGTCTTACTTTAATTATCACATTGTCCTCCAGAATTACTACCCCCACTTTATAAGTAAGCATTTATAACAAACCCTGCAGTATTATGAATTGACCATAAAAAGAGGCTTATAGGACATGCTTTCCATGAGTAAACCATACATACTCAGGTGTATAAATCAATATCACAGCATGGAAAGAAATTCTCCAAGAGGATTCTGCTCTGAACATTCTTAGATATTCTTTTAGACATGCAGCTTTATCTGTGAGGAGACCGTGGGCTGCTGGCAAACAGACCAGCAATTGTGTTTGACCTTGGGAATGTGAGATGAGAAAACACAGTTCCTGTCCTTGTTAAGAGTATATCTAACAATGGGCAGGCTAAAATACATATAAATTATGCCCTATAAAGATACTTGGTATGGGTCCTGACTGGTGTGACTCAGTTGGGTGGGCATCATCCTGCAAAACAAAAGGTAGCCAGTTCCATTCCTGGTCAGGGCACGTGGCTGGGTTGCAGGTTAGGTCTCCTGTCGTGGCACATTGATGTTTCTTGTTCTCTCTTTCTCCCTCCCTTCCCCCCTCTCTAAAAAAGCAAAGAAATGGATATATTTTTTAAAGGGTACATGGTACAGGAATATACTCTGTAAAAGAACAGTAAGAGGCATCTAATTTACATTAGTTCACTTCTGAAGTGGTATGGCTTAAGGTCACATTAAAGTTTAGTTATAAAGACCATATACCAGTTAGTCAGATGACTAAAGAAGGAAAGTGTTTTAGGCACAGAAAATAATATAAACAAAGGCCCGAAGAGGGTAGGGCCTGGAGTTTCCAAATAACTAAACTGCCGAGGCGAGCACAAAGTGATGACACATGACATACAGAGAGGGGCCAGAGTAGCAGCGCTTCCTCAAGTCAGTGAGTTTTGAATTTTTCATGTGTGTAGCAGAAAAATCATTGAAGAAAAATGAACAAAGTATTGTAATAAAGAATGTGGGTTCTGACCTTGGCCAACCTAACCATTCTAATAAAGCTTCATTCCCTCATTTGTAAAATTGGGATAATATCTGTGCCTGTTACATTGCAGTGTTAAAAGCAATAAATAAAATAACATAGAAAATATTTATAGGATCATATTCACCATCTAATCATCGTAAATAGTTTAGCTATTTTACAGTATGTTTTTTCATAATTACTTAATAGCAAGGTTGATCCCAGAACTCTGGTGTGAGAAACACCCAGGTAGATAGATGGGTCAAATGCCCCAGTGTGTGTGTGTGTTTGTGTGTGTGTGTGTGTGTACAGGATAGGATGAAAGTAGGTTTATATTTGTATGGAAAATAGTTCAATAATTAAAGAATAATACAAGAAGAATAAACTCTCTGTTTTGCAAAATCCTGTAGTTACCCCTCCTTCCTTGAGCCCCCCGCTCCTCTGCCCACAAATCCTCACTCCTAGCCTTTTCAGGCTTGTTAACAAGTAGGTGTGTATTATTTCACACTCTTCATTCTCAAAAAAAAAATCTCTTCTACCTTTTATTTTTATAAGTTTACCTTTTTTGTAAAAAAAATATATGTATTCACATAATAAAACAAAAAACTTAATGACCTTAGTAACATTTTTTTTTCTCAAGAGACTCCCACACTTACCTTCATTCTTAAGCGGCTAAGAAAAGAATTGAAAAAAAAAGGGGAAGGCCCATATATCTTTAATAAATAAATATGTGGAGTACAAATATTACAATGCTAATTAATATGCCTAGAAATCTATCTGAAGATCTTCAAAGTGCTTTAAAATAGCTGATTAAAACTCTTTGTGCCAACCAGTTTAACTAAGGAATATATAGGAGCTTCACTGAGAGATCATTTCATCTGACTCAAGTGTGCTCCTTTGGAGTAGAATAAAATAGCTATGTGATAATCCAGAGTAACACTGAACTGCATCTTAAGATGGAAAATGAATGGTCCTATTAGAGCCAAATGAATCTGCCAAGGGAGTTTATACAGAACGTGTCTTAGATTTAGAATTTGCATGGCATGCTAGTTTTTATCACCATTAATATGCCATTATGAAACTGGTTGCTTGGTGTTTTAAAGTGCCTCCTGATCATAAATTAGTCAACACAAAATGCTTCTGAAGTAGCATCCCAATTTTCCAGTTGAAATCTCTGCATCCCAAGGCAATTAAATGACTCTCATCAGGTGTTTCAATTTCTGTACTTTACTCCTCTGCAGCATCTTCATAAGGGCACGTGTATTTTGGAGTACCTACTACATTCCACGGCTTGAGTTAGAGAGGTGCTTCGTATATGTGATCACATTTACATCTTATAGTTTTGTGGGGTAGGTATGATTTTCCTCCATTTTAGAGGCAAGGGGACTAAAGTTTAGGTGATTTGCCAAGAGTGGGAAGGGAAATACATTCCATCCATTGGAAGGCATTGCAAATTGCATTTGACAGAATGGATAACGGTGAACCATGTAATCTACCGTATTTCCATTGCTAAATCTCAGCATTTCTGGTTGAATTTCAAAACCTCTATAATCTGAATATATTCTACCATTTCAACTGTATGTAGCACCATCATCTGAAATAATCATCTGCTTAGTCTACACCATATGATATCCACTGTTCAATGTTTGTGATTTGCTCCACCTGGAATATTTTCTTCCTGTCTTTCCTATTGTATCCACATGTAACTTTTCTTAATTCCTGTTCAGTTACATTTCAATTTGTTACTGAGCTTTGGCAATGGGACATGGGAGATTATTTCCACCTCCAAGCCAGGCCATATAATATTCTGCATGATTTCATGGTAAAACTGGCAATACCCCAAGACAAAAGAAACCTGGATCCCTGCTTACCACTTGGAAAAATGCTGGCAGGGAGAACCAAATGACCCAGTCAAATGTACTAAAACTTCCCCCACTCCACCTCACCCATCTTCCCCCCTCACACACACAGTGAGGCCCAGTTAAAAAGCCAATAGAGGAGAATACATATACATACATGCACACACAAGATAGGAAAACACTGCAACTTTCAAAAGAGCAATTGCCCGTGTTGGCAGAAAACACCATCGGTTTTAATAATACTTGTAATGTTTTATTTTCTCTGTAAGGCGTGATCAGATAGTGGCTAAAAATACCAACTTTGGAAATAAACTTCCTGGGTTCAAAATTCAGTTTTCCCATCTATTGGCTTTTGGCAAATTACTTAACCTGTCTGTGTTCATTTTCTTTTTCTTAAGGTATGGGGTGCCTCAATTTCATTTTTCTCTAAAATAGAGATTGCTATGGACTCAGTTTTGTCTCCTCACAATTCATGTGTTAAATCTTAACTCTCAAGATAACATTTGGAGATGCGCTGCTTGTTGTCTCTTGCATGTGAGGGCACAGCTTGGAATGCAGCCATCTGCAAGCCAGGAATCTGAGCATGCTTGCACCCTGTTCCTGGATTCCCAGCCTCCAGATCTGTGAGAAAATAAATATCTGTTGTTTAGCCACTCAGTCTGTGGTATTTTGTATGACAGTCTGAGCTGAGTAATACGGGGAAAATAAAAGTATCTGGCTCAGGAACATATTAAAACACACTTCATACTGGCATATGAGATCGGTCCAGAAGGTATCTGTCATGTAATATGAAAAATAGACACATTTATTGAAGAAGATACAAGATACAAGAAGCATTATACATAGGACAGTGACACCTTAGTCCCTTTTAATGTAGGCATCTTGGGACCTCACACAGTTCTCCCAATCACCATCAGCTGCCCTGTCTTATTTTCCTGAACCTCAGTGGCAGTCTGAAACCTCTTCCCTTCCAAAGGTGATTTTTGTTTTGAGAAAAGCCAGAAGTTGCAAGGCAGCAAATCTAGGCTGTAGAGGGACTGAGTCACCTGGGTGATTTGATGTTTTGCCAAAAAACTCTGTAGGAGACGTGATGCATGAGTGGGTGCATTGTCGTGATGAAGCTTCCAATTGCCAGTTGCCCATAGCTGTGGCCTTCTGAATCATTTGAATAGTTTCCACAGAGGAATGTTCAAGCTTAACTCAAAATTTGATGCAGATTCATTGCTTTACTTGCTCAGTCATTTTGAATGTGATGGCTACACAGCACACATGCTCACTCAATGGTGTCTATCACCCCCACTGACTAGTACAGTGAAGTCATCATTGTTCATGCATGTACATTCCAGTCTACTCTCCTTGGCTGCTGGGTTACATTGATGTCATGCAAACCGTTCTTGTTATATTAGTAATAGCTGGACTTTTTCCAGATAGACCACATACATATGCTTTATAAGCAATAGCTATGATTTTAAAGGACTTGAATCTATAAAGAAAAATGAATTAATGATGAGTGCATTAATATTTGCAATAATAGCTTTAGTTTTCTGTAACCTTGAAAAACTTAATATTTTAAAAGAAAAAGTCCAAAACTATAAAGTTTTGCAGTAATATTGACTTGCAGTGGACAAGATTGATATAGAGTGACAAGTTAGAAGTCTGTTTCACTAATGCTAATGAGTTCAGTTGGAACAGTGGCAGAAGACAAAAAGAAGGATGAGATTCAAAGAGTACTCTGGATATAAAATGGCAGAGGGGAAGGAGGAAAGGATGATACCCAGGTCATGATACCTGTGTAGAGAATAGCATTATTATTTGAAATTGATCCTCTTCACAGCAGATTTCTTCAAGGAAGAGGCCACATTTCACTTTTGACCATTTCCATTTCCAGATCACAGTTAAGAAGGAGCACCAACAATACATCTATTACATCCTGTAACTTTGGTTTTGTTCTTTAACTTTGAACACCACAAGTGCAGATTATGGAAGTACCAATTAGTGATACGTTCACAAATGGGACAGGAGCACATGGTTAAGAGAAATGAGAGCCTGTCAGAAGCTTCAGAAGATGGCAAGGTTTTACAAGGAGATGAAGCTTTTGGCGGTTCAGAAGGAAAAAAAAAATGATACTCTCAGTACAGGTTAAAAGCATTAAAATCACTGCTGTAGAGGTGGCATTTCGTGTAAGTTTGTAAGGTAAGTTTTCCAAGATAGCAAAAGTCAGACCTTGAGTAGCTGCCATAACATAAACTAGATGAATACATTAGTGGGAACAGTTGCCCAAAGTGTACTTACTATCTCTAGTAAGTGAAAAACAGGGGAGAAGAGTTTCTATTTCCCTCAATGCTTTTCAATTTTCAAATTTATAGTAGTTACCAGAACATTTAAAATTATAAAAGTTACTGCAACTATTTGCTTGACCATGTCAGAGTTTCAAATAATTCACTGTGTAAAGTAGAGATGAAGAAAAAAAGCATTCAGATAAGAGATGGGAACCATCACCCTTAAAAAAATAAAACAATAATTATACCTCTGTTAATTAACTTCAGTTTATGATTTTAGTTTTAAAATGTCTTAGATATTTACAAAAGAGCATGAGCAAATGCATTGCAAGGACCTGTTAGTAGAGAAATATTTCTTTATCTTCATAAAATATAGTATTTTGTTATCTTTGTTATATGATCATCAGCTAAGTAGAACGTCTTTATCATTTTATTTTATTTGTGTGTGTGTGTGTGTTTACTATCTTTTATTAATGTTTGAATACAGTTGTCTCTATTTTCCCACCACCACTTTCCCCCACCCTACCCATGTCCACCTCCCACCCTCAATCCTACCCCACTTTGGCTCTGTTTGTCTATTTTTTAATTTAATCAATGATTTATTTAATTGAATTACCTGGAGACTTAAGTCTTTAGCTAACTACAAATTTCACAAATTTTTAGATTATTATAATTTTTAACCATAACTAAAGGCATGGAAGTCCAATTTGATTGTTATTAATTTATTAGCCTGGCATAAAAATTACAACACAGTTAATTTTTATTATTAAATGTCATCAAAAGTAATAAACATCATTTACATAATGGGTGGTTTAGTGCTAGAAACATTTTCTCAGTTTTCCCTTTGTTATACTATATGAAAATCTAAAATGTGTACCATACTCATCAAATAATTCTAATTTAATATCTAAGCTTCAAAATTTTATTTTTATAGCACTTCCTCAATTGACTAAATTGACCATTGCAATTAAATATACCTACATGTATTTATTTAATGGTGTCAGCATCCCAGGGATTGCTCTCTGCATGGGGAACAAGCCTGATCTTGCACTTGCGCAGAAGATCAGCCATTGTTCAGATGGCCAGTGGTGTCAAGAATGGCAGGGCCTCCCCCACCTCCAAGGGCCCAACCAATAGGCTCAAATAATATCAACAAAATGTGTATATGTTTTTTATTTAATAAACTGTTTTCACATATACCATTTTTTGGAGTAACATAAACTCCAAATGTGAGTTGTTGGGAAGGTAAGGGATGAAACTTAACCATTTGACTTTAAATCACAGTGCATCAGCTGGAGAGCTGGACTCTAACCTAAGTAGTGAATGCTGACACCAAAACATGAAGCTTCACTTTACAATCATAGATTCTGTGTTATCTATTTAGCTCTTACGAAAGTTTTCAGAGGAACTCCTGATGATTAATAACGTTGCTATATAATAAACTCACAAAACTGGATAAAAAAAAACAAATTTAAAAGTCTTAATTTAAATGTTTAGCATTAAAGAAAACATTTATTAGCTAAACAAGTAATCTTGCCAGAAATTAAACATACTAATTAAAATACAAGTAAAGTTGAAGTTCACATATTCAGTCAAAAGATGTTTTTAAGAAAAATATTAAATTCCATTGAAATTATGGTGAACTTGATACACTGGTATATTTCTGAGATAATTGTCTTTTGGAAAAAAAAAACTTTAGAAAGCAATTGGTTGTTTGTATGTTTACAGAATCTTTAACCATATCCTGTAAAATAATCCTAATTAAAGTTCATGTTTATGATCATGTACCACCAGTAACAAAGGTTATATAATGGAAGTAATCACAGCATTCAAAAATTGAAATATAGTCAGTTAAATTATCTGTAGTCTATGAAATAATAAGCTTCCATTTAAATGACTGTGATGCGTTATGCACCCCTTCACGATGGGGATATGTTCTGAGAAATGTGTTGTTGGATGAGCTCATCTCTGTGCAGATATCACGGATGCACTTGCACAAACCTATGCCACACCCAGGCTATGTGGTGTAGAATGTTGCTCTGGTGCTCCAAGTCTGCACAGCATGCCACTGTCCAAATGGCAGAAAGCACAAGAGAAAGTGATCAAGCACAAGAGAAAGTGATGCAGTCAAGATACACGGTGAACACATGAAGCTGCTGCTGGACTAATGTGATGTAACTGCTTTACAGAAAAGTTACTTTTTATAAGTAGAAAGAGTAGACTCTAAAATAATAATAAAAGTTTATATAGTAAATTCGTAAACCAGTAGCACAGCCATTTGTTGTAATTATTAAGTATTATGGACTGTGCATATGTGCTATACTTTTATCTGACAGGAAACACAGTAGGTTTGTTCACATCCACATCACCACAGACACAGGAGTAACGTGTTGTGTGATGACGTTATGACTGCTATTAGATCAGTAAGCCATACAAACTTTTCACCTCTGTTGTAAGCTTATGGGGCCACCATTGTATCACCCTTTTTTGTTGACCAGAAGGCCGTTATGCAGTGCATGTCTGTGCTATGAAGAAGCATAAAAGTGTATAGAATAACATAAATAAGAAAAAAAATCAGATGTGTGTTTATTAGGACTGCCACATTGCAAAATTATGTGCAGGCATACTGTTAAAATAGAGAAAGAATATCAGAATTTCTGTTGTGCTAGTTGGGTTTGTAGATATTTTTCCTATTTCCCTTACTTTTATAGTGTTAAAAATGTTTAAAGGTAGGCTGAATAATAATCTACATTATAATGATGATAAAACTTGCATTTTCTCTTTGACTCTGCTCTGTCTTCAGCCCAATATCAAAATATCATTAAATTTGGATACCCCTGCCCCATACAGTTCCCCCAATTCATCTGTTGTGCTCTATTTCTCTTGCCACCACCCTAGAAAAGACCACCAACATTGTTGCTTTGATTAATATAACAACTTTTTCCCACTATTGTCATACCCTTTCCCCAAGGTCAATTCTGACCTGTCTCCCTTTGGTATATTCTACCTTCATTTCATACAGAATATATTTTACATTCTCCATTGGATCACCTCTGAGCTCCTATCCCACCTCTCCCCTTTCCCACTTCACAGCTCCCTTAAACACTATTAATGTTCCTCCCCAGAATCTTTCACTGGCTCCTCTTCTTTCCACTTCTCATTTTTCGAGTACCTGAAGACTCCTCCTGTGACTCTCACTTTCCATCTTTTCTTTCTCCTTAGCTGATATTTTTCCAGGCTTTTAGCTTTGTGTTTCATCTCACTTTCAATGATACTTAAATTTATCTCCAGCCTGAACTCTCACATAAGCCACAGACTTAAACTTATCCCTGCCGTCTTGACCTCAGCATATCATAGACATTTTTAAATTTTCACATCCCAAAAGAAACCATCATTTCCCATCCAGTCATCAGCAAGCCACCCCTCTTTTATTCTTCATTTCTGCAGATGACGTCATGTTTTATCCAGTTGCTTAGGCCAAAAACCTAGGAGATTCTTGTATCTTTGTTTCCATTAACCTATCTCAAACCCCCAAACAAGCAATCAGTATAATAAAGATCTAAAAGAAATGCAGAGACATCAGTGCCCCAAACCAGATGTTCAAATGGGTTAGAGGTATGCAAAATGTTATCTGTTGTCAAAAAATAGAATAGTTAACCCCAATGCTATTGGAGAACAAAGGAGTTTAGAATTCTCAATACTAGTTTTTACTGCATCTTTCATAAGGCACATTAAGTTAACCACTCCCAATATCCAGAATCTTAAAACAGAAGAAATAGGGGATTAAGTGGGAGAAATAAAGGAAAAAGTATACTGGACAACTCCTATAACCCCAGTTCTCAGAGAATTATCAAAGGGGCTGTTCATCCCCAGTGGTAGAGGTTGTACCCATTTTCAATGACTAACCTACCACTGCAAGGGAAGGACACGTCAACCTCACCAAGTAGGATCAAGTCTCTGGTTTCTTTATTATTTTTTTCTCAAAATGTTTATTTAGTTCCTGGTATGTGCCCAGACAAGGGTAGGCACCTCACTGAAGGAAGTCTTTTTGTAACTAAGTAATTTGAATTATAACCAAACTGACAGAATTTTCTCCCCAAATCATCACAAGTTGCACTCCCCAACTACTGTGACAGACCAGAGTTGCGTACATCTCAGCTATACGTGCAGTTTCAGTGATGTCAAAAGTCAGATCATGTATCTTGTGGAATTTGCAGAACAATGTGCTGATTAAATTAGCACATATAGAAGGTAAGTATTCGAAGTGAGGAGAACAAAGACCATGTATATGATAATAGAGTAAATTCAAAGTAAACCTAAATATACATGAAAAGGACAGCAAATTAAAATCAAACAAGGCACATCTATCATCCTTAGAAAGTATTTACAAGGTATCTACACAAAAGGATCAATAACCAAAGAAACATTCACATTTTGCACATTTGGAATTGGCTATAATTACCAACTTAATTATTTAGTGTTATGAACAGAATTGTGCCCCCATGTTCATAGGTTGAAACCCTAACCCCCACCATGAGTGGGAGGTAAATATGTTTAAATAAGGCTATAAGTGTGAGTCCCTATTCTGATAGGGTTGGCGCCCTCACAGGAAGAGGAAGAAATGCCAGAGATCTCTCTCTCTCTACACATACATAAGGGGAAAGGCAATGTGAGGACACAATGGGAAGCAGGCTCCCTGAAGGCCAGGGATGGAGCCTCCACCAGAAACCAGGTCTGTCAGTAACCTGGCCTAAGACATCTAGACTCTAGAATTTTGAGAAAATAAATTTCTGTTGTTTAAGCAGCCGAGTCTGTGATGGCAGCATAAGTTCACACTTTGAAAAGCCTGTCTTTAAACTTGCTATAATATAATCAAAATAGCCCTCTTCGTTTCACCTAAATTAAAACCGTGTATGGGATAAAAGGCTTATAAATAAATGCAAGCAGATTCAAATACCCATGTGCTAATTCGCAGAAATAAAAGGCCTTCCCGTGATTGGCTGCTCCTGAATTTGTGAGGATACCTGGGGAGGAGTCACACTGTACTCTGTGGTGGACATTGTATGTACCAGCAACACCCAGCTTTCTCTTCTGTGAAAAACTTGTACCCAAGCTGCTGGTGTGCTCTCAGGTAACTGTTCTCAGCTATCAGCTCCCTCAGGAACTACCATGCCCACAGTGAAGCTCTTTCCTGCATGGCCAGGAAATATTGACATTGAGGGATTAATCAGTCTAGTATAAAGGCCTAGTCATCTCAGCCCATCTTGGGACAATTCATAGGGGTAACTCTGGCTCCAGAGCCCTCCCTGTGCTAGGCAAAAACATTATGTGGCCAAATGGCTGCTTGACTTCTCCCTGTGCCAAATCCTGACTCCCACCTGTCCCTGCCACAGGTGCTATTCCCGAGGGTACACCTAAATAAACATGCTACATGCTGAATTCCATTTTAGAGTTTGCTTCCTGAGGAACCTTACCTGTGGATAAATAGTAGGTTGAAATGTTACAATAATATTTGCAGGTGCTGTAATTGCATCACTGCTTTTGCTTTAAATGTTCCTAGGGGAACTCATACCCTTTATGCAAAGACATTTGACTCACAAAATCAGACAGACTTAACATTTGTAGCACAGGACCGACCATCTTAGGCCAAATTTTTCATATTCTAGTTGTGTGAAGTATATTTGCTTTCATGTACAAAAAAATTTCAAGATGGATCAAAGACCTAAATATGAGATCTGAAACAATAAATTACATAGAAAAAACATAGGACTAAAGTAATGGACCTTGGGCATACAGAACATTTTATGAATTTGACCTCAAAGGCAAGGAAAGTAAAAGCAAAAATAAATGAATGAGACTATCTCAAACTAAAAAGCTTTTGCACAGCAAAAGAAATCACCAACAAAACAAAAAGGCAATCAAGATGATATTTGCAAACAACAGTTCTGATAATGGATCAATATCCAAAATATATATATATATAAAAAAACTATGCAACTCAACACCAAACAAACAATCCAATTAAAAAATGGGCAGAGTACCTGCCAGTCACCTTTTCTGAGGAGATATACAAATGGCCAACAAGTATATGAAAAAATTTTCAACTTCACTAGTTATTAGGGAAATGTAAATCAAAACTATAATGAGATACCACCTCACACCTGTTGGAATGGCCATTATGAACAAGAGAAGTATTAACAAGTGTTGGAGAAGTTGTGGAGAAAAAGGAATGCTCATTCACCGCTAGTAGAAATGTAAAGTGGTGCAGCCACTATGGAAAAGAGTATGGTTGCTCCTTGAGAAATTAAAAATAGAGATACCATATGAGCCACCAATTCCTCTTCTGAGTACCTACTCAAAAACCTCAAAAATATTTATTCACAAATATATATAGATCACTATGTTCATTGCAGCATTATTCACAGTGGCCAAGTCATGGAGACAACCAAAATGCCCTTTAATAGAGAACTGGGTAAAGAAGATACAGTACACATGCACTGTGGAACACTTCTCAGCTATAAGAAAAGATGAAATATGGCAATTTGCAACAACAATATTATGCAAATGAGAAAATTATGCAAAGTGAAATAAGTCCATCAGAGAAACTAAGAACCATATGATTTCACTCATTTGGGAGATATAAACCTGAAACTGATAGGCCCAGACGACCCTGTGGTGGTCTCCAGAGGGAAGGAGAATGGTGGTGGTAAGGGTAAGTGGTGCTGGAGGATGATCTGACTGCGGGTGATGGACACACATGCAGAGTACAGATCGTGTGTCACAGATGTGCCCTGGAAACCGATATGATCCTGTTAACCAATGTCAGCCCAATACATTTAATAACAAATAATTCAGCAGTAAATATCTTATTTCTTAAGCCAACTGTTTTATTACTAACCTTATTAAAATTGTTATTGAACATACACTATGTTCAAAACTAGATACATGGATAGTAAAAATATACTTAGAGATATCTAATCATTTAAATTCTAATTGCTGTTTGGACTTTTTTCCAATAGGAATTATATTTACAAAATACATAATCCCATTCATTTCTACTTCTTGTTAGGATTATTGTGATTTTTTTTGCTTATCATTGTTCTCTTTTCCTTTTCCCTCCCAACTTCAGCCACAGTCACCACTGCCCTGCTCAGTCACAGTTCTCATCCTCCCCATGTCTTCCAATCCATGTTCTGATACTTTCCTGTGATGTGGTGCTGACAAAGTCATTTAATTTCTCTGAGCCTTACTTTCCTTTCTGTAAAACAGGGAAAAATATTTAACTACCATAGCCCTGGTATAAAATAAATGAAATAATATATGAAAAACAGATCATGTAATTTAGCATATACCAAGTACTTAGGAATTTTTTTCTGTTTGTTTTTTTTTTTCCTATGGTAGTGAGAGAATATGAGAAAAAGCAATAAAATAAGAAAGACTCTAAGACACCATATGGAAATGGTAGATGCATCAGGTAAGGGGCAATCTTTATTTTTCTTTAAATTCCTATTTATGGAGCACTTATAGTGTGCTAGGTATATAATTCTGGACAAGATAAAGGCTCTTGATTCAAGAAACGTACCACTTAGGGAGTTACAGACAAGACCTTTGCAATGCAGGGGAGAGTGCAGAATGGTGACTACAGGTACAGGAAGAATGAGACAGGACAGTGCTTTTCTTTATTCATGGCTGTTTTGTAAAATCAAGATCAGCATTTAGAAGAGCTAAGTCGCCATCCCTGGATCAACATGATGACAATGTTGACTAGAGGCATGAGACTGGCTCCCAGAGCAAGGGTGCTATTTCCATCACTAATAATACAAAGGCTCAACCAAGGAGAATTATAAAATACCTCTACTCTTCAACACATCCACTAACTGAAACACCTGGCATTTCCAGTCCTGACATGTGTTTTCTTGTGGTGTTGCTAATAATGAATAAATAGGGAAAACACCTCAGGTCTATGTGGTAGGTGGCTTTGAGGAAATAAGAATTCTTGCAAATTTAGAGGAGGGGACATTCATTTTGCCCTTGGTTGGAGCATCATCCAGCAACCAAAAGATCACTGGTTTGATTCGCAGTCAGGGCGCATTCCTGGGTTGCGGGCTCAATCCCCAGTTGGGGCAGGAGGCAGCCAATCAGTGTTTCTCTCTAACAATAATGTTTCTCTTTCTTTCTCTCCCTTGTCCTCTCTTTCAAATGAGAATAAAATAAACCTTAGAAAAAGCATTCATCTCCATGAACATAAGCACTGTGTGTAATAAATGTAAATAAAGCCCCTTACCGGGTCTCCTTATCCCATCCCCATTGCAAAGAATTTTGCTTCCTCAAGTGAGCATCTTTGATTCAACATAGTTTTCTGGCAACCTCTTGGCTTTGAAATGGACAAAAATGCCATCTGCCTGTATTATTCTCTTTTTGTGCTATAGAAAGCAATGCAATTATACAGTGTTTTATGCAGTATGATTTCTGTAAGGAAATAATAACTTAGAAGATATTAGTCCTGGCTTATAATAGAGTAACACTCTTTAGGATTCAATAAAGCATGCAGGTAAAAAGGTAAGAACCTCTTTGATTTGTTGCCAGGAATAAAAGTTACCAAATGAAATAAAAAAGGGAGGGGTGGATAGAAGGAATTGTGTTACAAGACTGAAAGCAATACATTCATTCAAAAAAAAAGGAAAGGAAAGAAAGGAAGAAAGGAACGGGAAAAGCAAGGGCAAGACATTGAAAAGTGCTTAGTATTTTATATTGCTTCTTCTATTTACTCATTATAGTATTTTATAAATAAATAGCCAAGGTCCAGAGAATTTAAGTTTCCTGAGCCAAAATCTGGCACAATTCAATGATCATGCTTATTCTTGTTATAAGTCCAGATTTATGAACAATCTTTACTTGTTTCATTAAGGATATTGATAAACAACCCTTTGAATCATTACCCTGATGCAAACCCATTATATGCTGCAGCTTGGGTATCTGTGACTCCGATGTTCACCCTAATACCTTCACCATGGGGTGAGAAGCATGATGGTTAAACAAAGAAAAAAATTTGAAGCCCAGCTTGATGCTTTAATTAAAATCAAAGCTGATCTTCCTAGACACAAAACCTTCCTCTTTTGCCAGATTTTAATGTAAGATGACTTCTTCACACTCTTCTCTCAGGTCATAAATCTGGGATACAACCTTCTTCCCTCAAACATGAGAAGTTCCTCCTGTTCCCAGAGCTTTTGTGCTGTTTCCTATGCCTGGCATGTTTCTTTCTTGAGTGCTCCCTCTGCCAACACACGCGCTCATGGATTGCAGCTCTTCTTGCGCATCACTCTTCTTTCATTACATAGAATAAAAGCCATGGCCAAGTCTGTACTTTCCAGGACAGAAAATGTAAGATACTAGATAGCTCTTTTTAAAAAACTCACTTTTTGACTCTGTTGTAATTATGCATGTATTCATGTATTCAATGACTTATGCCTGATTCTCATAAACCCCACAAGGACAGGGGTGATAAATTTGTGCTATTTTGATACCAGTGCATCCCTAGGATGTGGCTTCCCTAAAAGCTTAAGTGAAGTAGTAATAGTTTCAATATTTTTTATTTCCTAGAAAACATGCTACCATGAGAGAGCTATGTTTCTCCTCTTTCTTTTAGGAACTTTGAGTAACCTTGTGATATATTGAAAAGCCCATGAACTTTGGCATAGTCCCAGGTTTGAATCTTAGCTCTGCTTTTGTGGAATGCATTTAGTTTTTGAAGACTTTAATTACTCCTTAATTAGAATAGATATAAATTCATATCTCATAGGGTGGTTTCAACTCTTAATGGGAAATTGACCATATGCAATTAATTAGCAAGTATTGAGTTCCCTAGCTCTACACCTATGCTTTTCTTTTCACGAATAATGTTGTTGGATATGCAAGCATTTGAGTTGATGGTGCACTTACTGCCACCAGAGCATGAACCAGCTTCCAGATGTTCAACTTAACTTACGTTAATCAAGATTAAAAGAATGTAAAACTTCTTGAAGTCATTATTAGGTGAGCTTGATTGCTAGTTTAGTCACTGCATGTTTTTTTGCAGTGACTAAACTAGCTTTTAGTTCAGTTTTAGTTTAGTTTAGTTTTAGTTTAGTTTTAGCTTTAGTTTTGTTAGTACCACATGATTTAGAATTTTTAATCATATTTTTATTTTATTCTAATTGTTTAGAATATGTGCATTTTACTTCTTTTGTTCAATTAAGCTGGAGCTCTTCTAGGCTTTGTGTGGAGATAAAAAGTGAAGTTGGCACAATTTCTATTATTGACTTTGGAGTTTATTGTCATAGGCAAAGGTTAAAATAACATAGTAATAAGACAATGTTGCTAAATAATTCTAGCAGTCCTTTGCATGGCATGGTTACTATATATCAGACACTGTGTAAACACCAATGGTGGATACATTCCAAGAAAAAAAAATGCATAGGCATAAGAATGTGAGAGGAGATGGTGGTGCTGGCATGGCCACCAAGTCCCAGGTGCTGAAGGACTTTGGGGACATGGAAGAGACGAGGACATTGAGACTGATTAGAGATGGAAAGATGAGCAGGATCATTGGGACTGTGCCAGCCATTTATAAAGTTTTCATTTTGTCTTAAAAGCAACATGAAAATGTCAAAAGACTTTTAGCAGAAAAATGACAGGATCTCATGACTATTTAAGTAAAGCAAACCTTGTCTTACAAATATTTTCTTTCTTTCAAAACTGTGTCTTTAATTATGGCAAGGGCCACATTTTCTCCTCTTGTGCATTTCCCTAATTATTTATGAGTTGACAGATTGAGAATAGTCCTAGACATATTACACATATGTTGCATAGTATGTAAACTATCATTTAATTCCCAGTATGACTTCTAAGCTGTTAGAAATAAAGGGAAAATATATTAATTAAAGCCTTTATAACTATATTTCTACAGGTTTGGAGAGCTTTTATGTAGATCATATCATTTGTTTCATGATAATCCTTTAGATGGCATGGGAAAGGAGGCAACCAAACATTAAGTATGTATTTTTACATCTTGGTAGACCTCATAGCCATGACTGACCTTGCAAGTAGCCTTAAAATTGGGGCTACGTGAAAACCACAGGACCCTAGGGAATTCCCAAGTTTTGTCCTGTATAGTCATGTATTTATATACCTGTAACTAAAAGCTCTTGTCAATAAGATGAATGCTGACATACCATCACCCTAAGCTAAAAAGAGTCCTCAAATATCCAAATAACTGATGCATGTTTATCAGACTAACCTAGTCAATGGAATGAAACCAAAACAAGAGCCTGAAAATAAACTTTTTTACTAGTTCTGTTACACAATCATTCAACAATTTCACCATTTTATTTTTTAAAAAACTGAAAAAACAAAGGATGATTTGGAAACAAGATGCTCCAGTCTTGAAATATACATCTTAAAATTATAAAAGGACAGTGTGAAAACTTATCATAGTATATTTAAAAAGTTTGAGAGTAAGGAGCATAGGATTGTACTACATCTGCTCTCTTCACTTCTCTCTCTCTCCTTCCTTCCTCCCTCCCTTTTATTCCTCCCCTTTCTCTCTCTCTTGCTCTTTTTCTTACACTGTCTCTCTGCCTTCAATACATCATACACCCATAAGTGGATATGGAAGCTATTCATATTCCCTCTAAAAAGCAATTGTTAAGCACCTATTATGTGAAAGCCATTGTGATCAACACTGAGTATAAAAAAGTTAAATTAGACTGTGAGTTATGGAGAGAAACTGCGTATAAATTTTCTTTGGGCCCAAAGGAACTGGCAATATTTGATAAGTTTCATAAAATGAAAGCCGTAAATACTAAAAATGGTAGTAAGAATAAAATTCATACATTGAGTGTTTGCTTTATGCCATGGCCTTCAAATGTGGTCCCTGCACTGCCAGCATCTGCGTCAGCTGGGAGCATGTTCAGAGTGCAAGCGCTCAGGTGCTCTCCAGACTCACTGACGCAGGCATCTCCAGGCAGGGCCCCTACATGCTGTGTTGTAGTAAACACTCAGGTGACACTGCTGGACACTAAAGTTTGAAAACTACTCCTCAATGTTAAAAAGTTTATATTAGTCATCTCATGTAATCCTCTTAAACCTCACGAATCAACATGATCCTGTCTTTGCATTGGTTATCTATTGCTGCCTAACCAATTATCCCAAAATGCAGTAACTGAAAGAACAATTATTTTGTGATTGCCTCTCATGATTCTGGGGGTTAAGTAAACTGCAGTATGTTCTCACTTAGGGTCTCTCATATGATTGCAGTCAGATGATGGGGCAGGAGTGATCCCAGGGTTGCTCACATATGTCTGTGGCCTGTACTGGGAAGACTTAAACAGCTGCAAGTGAGAACAGCTGCAATTATTGAGGCATCACTCACTGTTTCTATATAGTCTCTTCATTGTGGCAGCTTCAAGGCAACCAGACTTCTTTTATGACAGTTCCCAAAATAAGAGTGGAGGGGAGAGAGGTGGAAGGAGGAAGGGAAGAGGGGAAGGAGGAGGGGAGAAAGAGAGAGAGGGAGACTAGAGGCTGCATCAACTGTTAGAACCTAGCCTGGAAGGTCACTTAGCATCACTTTCCCATTCCCACTATTCAGGCAGCCATGAAGGCCCACCCAGATTGAAAGGGAGAGTGACAGACTCCACCCCTTAAAGAGAGAGTTGGCAGATTTCAAGAAGATGTGTCTGACTGGTAATATTTTGTGCTTATCTTTATAAAATAGAATCTACTGTAATCTCAATTTTTCATCTGATGAAATGGAGATGGAAACTAAATAACGTGTCTAAGATTTCACAGTTAATAGATAGTAATATAGAGATTCAAGCTTAGAGCCTGTAATCTTTACCAACAAGCAATACTTGTTTCCATAGCATTTACTCTCAGCCAAGTATACAGGGCATATTTTACATAGATTAGTTCTTTGTATCCTGAACATTCAGTGAGAAATATATCATTATTATTACTTTACAGATGGGTTACTGAAGCTTAGAGAAATTAAATAACCTCCAAATTTGCAGGCCAAATAATGTGTGGCTCCAGACTTTGAATGAATTACCACAAAGCATGAATTCAAGCATAGAATTATATTGCTATCTCTTATTAATTACTATCATTCATATCATTTATACATATGCATTTTTGTCAGCTATATTTTAGTTTTCTCCTTTGTATTTTCTGCCTTTCCTAAGTTATAAAATAATTGTTTATTACTCCCATAATATAGAAGAGAAAAGTACACCTTTGCTTTGAGCTAGAGATAGTACCATCTGCTCTAGAAATTACAGAGAGATTCATGTGATGGGTTAGTATAGGAAGAAGGGCAGCAAAGTGTCAAAGACAGTAGGAGATAGTTGAGATGACTGGGCATATTTTGGTTGTGAAAAAAGAGATTAATAGAGGATAAAATTGATATCTAAAATTATGTGAATACTAGTCATGGGGGAGAATCTAAACTTATTCTCTGAAGCAATCAAGTCAGAACATAGATAAAACTAAGAGACATTTGAGGTAGGTAGATTTCTGAGCTGAGCAAAGCCCTTCCTAATGAGGACTACTTGGCCAAGCAGTGACTCCTAAGGGAGAAATCTGTTTGCTGTGGCTGGAAGTGTCAGAGAAGAGACCGACCAGACAGTTGTTGAAAATACTGAAAGGAGCTTCCCACATTGGGCGAATTGTCAAGGGGGTTGGTGTGTAAGATTGCTTCTAGTACTAATATTCCAAGATCATCGGGGAATGTATCGGGGATGCAAAACAGACAGTCTTCCACTGGAAAGTGCTAGAACACCCACCAGAAGTCTTCTCAGACTTAAGGGAGCATTAGACCCTTAAGGTGACATTAGGCCACACTGGGAGTCTATTAAGGAGATAAGAGGAGCTTCTGCTTCCCAGCAGAACTGTGTCAAGCCTTCCTCTTAGTGGCAATCCAGGCAGCAGTTTACACAGCCATTGAAAAGCTGTCTTCTTTCCAGATGACAACTTCAGATCCAGGAAGATAAGACCAGTAGATATAGGCCCACTCTGGCTTGTGTGTGTGTGTGTGTGTGTGTGTGTGTGTGTGTGTTTAACCATTAGCTATGTTGCCTAGAAACATGATGACTTTCTTAGTCTTAGGTTTTTAAGGGAGCAGAGCTAGAGAATTAACTCAAGGTCAGGTTGTCATATAGTAACATTCAGAAATGTAACAACATTAACTAATGTTTTAAAGCACTTGCTATGATGTCAACCCTCTCCTAAGCAGCTTAAGTGCAAGATTTCACCTGATCTTTAAAGCACAATTATGTCCCAACTACTATTTTCATTCCCATGTTATAGATAAGAAAATTAAGTCTTGGAGAATAAGGAAGTTTTCAAGGTCACACAGCTAACTAAATAAGCATCAGAGTTAGCATCTGAATTTGGTTCTGTGTGTATCCAGAGTCTGAGATCTTAACCATTCCTTTATTCACCAAATATGCATTGACCTCTGGCACTGTACTGAAAACTGTGCTAGGATCTAGGGATAAAAAATTGAACATGACACAAAGAGAACTCATATATTGCATGCAGCAAAGCCTATGCTGTATATTTACAGATAGAAAATGTCCAAATACTAAATTATATTGGAGTAAGTGTCAGTGATGCGAAGGATGGGAGCAGTAAACCTAGGAGCTAATTAACTTCCCAAATAAATTGACTTGGAGTGAGCAGGACAGCCCATAGACTCTGCTTCTTCCCCAGAACTGATCAAATAAAAAGGGCAAATGAAGGCCTGAGTTACCATTGCTTTGGGCTAGTGTACTGCTGCTCATGTAAGTGTAGAAAGTCTTATGCACTTCTTTATTTCTACCTCAAGAGAAAGAAAAAGGACACACGGTACACCTCAGGGTATTCTAGGAAGTGGAAGTTAATTGAATAGTAATGGCCACTTGAAAATAACTGAGACAGACTCATGGGTCTTGAGAACAGACTGATAGCTGTCAGAGGGGAGTGGTTGGGGGTTGGGTGAGAAGAGTTAAAGAATTAAGAAAAGAAAGAAGAGAAAGACTCATGGACACAGACAATGGTATGGCGATATGGCGATTGCCAAGTTAAGAGAGGTATGGGGCATAGAAGAGGATAAAGGGGGCATAAATGATGATGCAAGGAGAGTTAAATTGAGGTGGTGAACACACAATATAATATACAGATGATATATTGTAGAATTGTGCACCTGAAACCTATATAATTCTATTAACCAATGTCACCCTAATAAGTTCAATCTTAAAAAGGGAAGAAATAAGTTCCACTTACAGCTAGATTGAAGAGATGAATAATGCAGGGTTACATTTAACTTATGTTTACAGTGACCTTGACTGGATGTCCCCAAAATGGACTTGAGTCCCCATTCTCAACCTTGTCATATGAGGAGAAAAACATGGATTTGAAAATGGCTTTAGGGTAGGGTTTCTAGATAAAACACAGAAAACTCAGTTAAATTTCAGATAAATAATAAATTATTATTTATTTATTAAACAATAATGAGCAATCATTAATTAAATAAGTAATTGAATAATTTTATTATTTGATTAGTAATAAATAGATTTTAAATAATACATAATTTCAAATAAATAATAAATAATTTTTGTATGTCTCAAATGTTATATGGAAAATACTTTTACAAAAAAAGGTTTTTTAACTCAAGTTCAAATTCACCTGGGTACAATGTATTTTTTTAAAGATTTTATTTATTTATGTTTAGAGAGGGAAGGGAGGGAGATAGAGAGAGAGAAACATCAATGTGTGGTTGCAGGGGGTTATGGCCTGCAACCCAGGCATGTACCCTGGCTGGGAATCGAACCTGCGGCACTTTGGTTCACAGTCCGCGCTCAATCCATTGAGCTACACCAGCCAGAGTTGCAATGTATTTTTATTTGCTAAATCTGTTATAGAAGTCTCTAAGCTTGGCATTGCAAACCTAGCTTTGTAGGACTGAGACAGACCCTACCCTCTGGGAGTGCATTTACTACTTTTCCAACCAATAAATGTTTACAAAGTCTCTACTGTGTATCTGATAGGATGCATATATTTATATAGTCATAAATGATTATAATGCAAGATAGAAGATGTTATAACAGACAAAAAGTGAATCAAACAGAATGGCCAATATAAGACTTTATTATCTATCCAGACACTGAGTTGAACACTTCAATGTATTCTCTTACTTGATCTTCACAGTAAGGTTATGAAGTTGGAGCATTTCATACATGGGGGATATGAG
Source organism: Phyllostomus discolor (assembly GCF_004126475.2). NCBI lineage: Eukaryota > Metazoa > Chordata > Mammalia > Chiroptera > Phyllostomidae > Phyllostomus > Phyllostomus discolor. Next base: position 114,486,079 of record NC_040908.2, read on the forward strand.
AGGTAAGAGTTGGAGATGCCAAGTTACTTACCAACACCTATAGGTGATATGTGGCAGAGTCTGTATCAAGGCTTTGGTCTGCTTAGTGCCAGAACGTGCTCTTTGACCCCTACACCACCACTAAAACAGCACTGGGTAAATGCTGTTGGCCAAGAAACACTCACTTGTGAAGGTGCCCTGAATTATATATTGTAGCGCACTTAGTGGGTGACCAGATGAGCAAAACAGATGGTGGAAGTGAGAAAGGTCTTCCTGAGAAAAACACAATGGCTGAGGAGCAGGACACATATGGAAAAAGGCCAGAAAAGAGGAGAGAAATGTGGTAGGCCAGACAATGTTGGATTTGGCATTCCACTATGTAAGAAATACTTCCTGATTGCTCCATCTTGGCCCAATACTGATAATTTGTATTTATAAAGAACTATAAGTTCTTTAAAATAAAGATATAATATAAGTACTTTTAAAAATGAATAGATTGTCCCCAGTGTAAAGATAAGAGCAAATATAGTATTGACCACAACAGTAGTACTCAAGTGTTCACTATGGGCCAGGAATGGTTAAAAGTACTTTATATAAATTAACTTATATAATGCTCACAGCAGTGCTGTGAACTAGGTACAATTTTTGCCTCACTTTAAAGCTGAAGAAATTTTTAAAATGGGAGTTAAAATGACATGTCCAAGAGTGACAGTTCCAAAAGTAAATTTCCATGTTACAGAACACTCTTCTGTGTTCTAGACATTCTTGTTTGTCAGCTGATTCATGGCAGTCTGATTAGGAAATAGAAAAGGTAGCAATTTCAATGTGCTAATTATAATAATCCTGGTTGTCTGAAAGCTGAATACACACAAATAATTTTTCAGAATTATTTTTATTTATACAACTTTTGTAGCTATTGGTGGTGGTGGTGTTTTACCAAATGCTGATGACTCAGAGAAAGAAGTCTCAATGGGAGCTCCGAATCGAGTTAGCTGCTCTCAAGGGTTGTGTATTTAGAAGGGAAGAGGAGACCAGAAGCAGCTAGGTGGCTACAAGTGCAGTTCTAGGCATACTCAGAAGATGGGAGGCCTGGGGGGGTGGCACTCAAAAAAGGCAGGAAGGAAGGTCTTGGACAATAAACAAGAGGTTGACAGACAAATCTGAGGAGTTTACTAAAACATGTCATACACAGAATTGTGTGGAGTGACAGTCATACATTGTTGTGGCGAATAATAAAACAGTGACCATTCCTGACACCACACAGATGTCAGTTTCTGATTGAACTTTCCCTGGTGCCTCATCTTAATTGACTGTTTTATTTTTTGCTTTTGTACTTGTGAGTACCTGTTTCATCTAGTGTGGATTATATGTGTTCTAGATTTAGGAAAGGTGAAAATACTTATTGATGATCTAGCAAACTAGGTAGGATTGTGGCAAAAAAAAAATTAACCCCCAGCAAGCCAAAAGTATATATCTGTATTGTATATATTTCTTCACACAATCTTTACAAATCTCAAAACATGTAAGTAAACTCCTAATTTTTATTTCCCCTAAGAAGATTGAAATGATTGGCAAGGCTGCAAGTTCATCGTTCACTCTTGGCTCCATGTATTTTTACATTATTTTTGTTAGTAATGAAGATATACTCAAATATTACTTGTATAATAAAAATATACTAATTACCCTTACCTGTCTAGGTGGTTTAATTTTCAGAAGTTGAACTCTGGGACCAATATATTTTTAGGTAAACAAATGCAGATTCAGATCCTAGTCTGAGTTTCAGGTACCTAATCACTACTCAGTCCAATATCATTAGCTGCTGTGCTTTTCTAGTTAAAGAATCAAACAGATAAGCAACTTTTTAAAAAATATATACATACCTATCTGTTAGGCTTCCTCTTAGATGTTACTATTACAGTAACTAATGATCATGATAAATCCATGGAGCTTGGCAGATAGCCATCTCAAGAGGTTTTGAATTCATTCCACACAGAACAAAACAAGATTTTTGAATGGAAGAGTAATATGATCAGATTTAGAATCATGGGCTGGTCTGTTGTCCGGGTAGTGGGTGGACTGCAACAGAAAAGAATGGAGGCAGAGAGACCAGTGAGGGTGCTGAATCTCAGACAAACTAAGATAGTGGCAAGCACTGATTACTGAGCCTCACACCAGGAATTTGATTTTCTGAGAGAGACCAGGGATGAGCTCTTTCTGTGTGTGTGTGTTTATGCACCTGCAAAAGTAATGTGTTTTTAAAGTGCAGAAGAGATTCTGAAGATCAGTCAAGTGTAAAGATCTCTGAGCAAGAAGAATATTTAAAACAATCCAAATAATCTTTGGAGAGTTTAGGAATAGGGAGGAATATGAAATGCACAACAGAGTAAAATTCCATTAGGTAACCTTGTTAAAAAGAGAATCTGTTTTCAACTTTCTGAAAAACCATACACGTTTGGGTAGTAACTTTACCAACTCCTCTTGTTTCCCTTCTTGCATTTGTAGCCATTACATCTGGAGCGGGTATTTTCCTATTAGGTCAGGTTAATTTAGAAAGGGAGGCAGCCGCTGCTGCCCCTAGTTGTTCTCCTCCGTCTCACTGAAGAGATACAATTATTTTTTATTATTAAATGTATCAGGGTGACATTGTTTAATAACATTATACAAGTTTCAAGTGTACAATTCCACAATACGCCACCTGTGCATTGCATTGAGAGCACCCTACAAAGTCCAGTCTCCTTCAATCCTTATGTATTTGACCCCTTTTCCCCTCTGGTAACCACCCTCCCATTGTGTGTGTCCGTTTGTTTCTTTCCTTACTCTGTTTGCTGCTTCCTGTTTTCTATTTTGTATATCTGTAAAATCATATGGTTCTTATCTTTTTTCATCTGACTTACTTTATTTAGCATGATGCTCAAGATCCATCCATATTTTTTATTTGCAAACGGCAGTATTTCATCTTTTCTTGTGGCTGGGTAGTATTCTGAACTTAGATGTACCACTTCCTCTTCGTCCAATTACTCATCAAAGGACATTTAAGTTGTTTCCATGACTGACTACCATGAATAATGCCAAAATGCACATAAAGGTACACATATCTTTATTAATATATGTGTTGACAATTTCTGGGTAGATGCCCTGAAAAGACATTTCTGGATTATATGTAGCTCTATTTTTAATTTTTTGAGGAAACTCCACACTGTTTTTCATAGTGGCTACACCAATTTATAATTCCACCAGTAGTGTATGAAGGTTTTTTTCCTCTACATCTTCTCCACAGTGTTTTATTAGTTGCCTTATTGATTATAGTCATTCTAACAGTTGTGAGATGGTAACACATTGTGGTTTTAATTTGCAATTTCTTTTTTAGCTAGTAAAGTTGAGCATCTTTTCATATACCTGTTGACCATTTGTATGTCTGCTGGGAAGAAGTGTGTGTTCAGAGGTCCTCTGTCCATTGTTTTAAATTGAATTGTTTGTTCTTTCTTGTTGAGTTGTATGAGTTTATTATATATTTTGGATGTCAGCCTCTTATCTCAAGTATTGTTTGCAAATAGCTTCTCTCATCTGGTTGGTGGCCTTTTTGTTTTGTTGATTATCTCTTTTGCTGCACAGAAGCATTTTAGTTTGATGTAGTGCCATTCATTTATTTTTTCTTTACCTCCTTTGTGTTTGGGGTCAGGTTCACAGAGGTGTACCTGAGACCAAGGTCTATAAGTTTAGTACCTATGTTTTATTCTATGTATTTTATTGTTTCAGTAATTTATTCTTTGCCTCATTTATTAATTCCTTAGCTCCAGATTTTCTGTTTGGTTCTTTTTTATACTTTCAATCTCTTTAGTAAAGTACTCCATTTGTTCATTGATTTTATTTCTGAGTTTATTGAACTGTCTTTCTGCATTTTCTTATATCTTATTGAGTTTTTTCCAACACTCAAATCCTGAATTGTCATTTTTAATTTTTTATTATTTTTATGGTATTTTTTCTGTTATCATTTCCACCCCTTATACTCCCCTTCCCCCAGCAATCACGACACTGCTATCCATGTCCATGGGTCCCTTTTCCTCTTTGTCTAATCCCTCTACTTCCTAACCTCCCTCCATAGCTGTCAACCTGCTCTCGACTTACTAGTCTGTCTCTATTTTGCTGTTTAATTCAGTTTGTTCATTAGATCCCAGTTTTTCATGTTAAGTTTATTTTCTGGAGATTTTTAATTTTTCTCTGAACGACCTTGTTACCTTGGTTATTCATGCTACTAATGGATTATTTGAAGGAATAAAACTCTGACTTTTCAAAAGTGTTATCTCTTTTAACCATTTAGCAGTATTCATAAGTAGAAGTCTTTGTTTTGCAATAGGCAGTGCTACAGTACATGTTTTTGTTTTCTCTTACCTGAACTGCTGGGACTTCTGGGATTTCTGTGGGGAAGTGTCACTTCCACCATGGGAAAAAGCCCTAGATTCCCAAGGAGGTAGCTGTCCTCTTTATCACCCACTTGCCTTGGTCTCAGGGCACCACACCTGTGGTGGGATATGGCAGTTTATGTGTCTTCTGACCTGTGTGCTCCCAGAACCACTTTCTTACAACCAGAAGCAGCCAGTCATGATTTGGCCCTAAACTTTGTTCACCCCCTCAGGCCAGTCTTGCCCTTTCTTGCTCCGTTGCAGCCACACTGACTTTCTGCCAGCTTCTGGCCTGAGAACCTTTGCCATTCTTCCTGTGTTTAAATCAATCTCCTCACTGCTGTTCAAAATTAGCTGCTTCTCACCACATATGAAGTCTGTTCAGAAAGTATCCATCCATGCAGTATGGAAAATAGAGACATTTATTGAATAAGATACAAGAAACATTGTACATAGGACAATGATGCTTCAGTCCCCCTTCGGTTGTGACCTTATTGAGGAAATCTGGTTCATTGTTAGTGGTTTGAATCAAGTCATTAGCAACTGCGGCATGATGTTCCTCTTGCTTTGACAGCAGAAGCAACTGGATGAATTTTGCCATGACATGTTCATACCAAGATCCTGTATCAAAATCTCAGACACAGTAGTTTTTGCAATCCCCAGATCAGCTTCTAGTTCTCTCACAGTCAGTTACCAGTCTTTGTTGATTGCAGCCCATGTAGATTCAACATTCTCAGGTGTTCTGCTTGTCACAGGTCTCCCAGAACATGGATCATTTTCAACAGATTCTCAACCATCTTTGAAGTGTTTGTGCCACACATTTATTTGTGCTGCACTCATTGCATCATCCCTGAAAGCTACCATCTGAATCATCCGAATATTTTCTGTGGAGGAATGTTCAAGCTTAATGCAGAATTTGATGCCGATTCATTGCTTTATTCACTCATTTTGAATGTGACAGCCACACAGTACACATACTCACTCGACAGAGTCTACTGCTCCAACTGACTAGTACAGTAAAATTGTCATTGCTCACACATGCGCATTCCAGTCCCCTCTCCTTGGTTGCTAGGTTACGTTGTCGCACAAGCCGTTCTCATTACATTAACAGTGACTGGGCTTTTTCTGGACAGACCTGGTAGATCTCAGTTTAGGTGTGTCATCCTCAGCGCATCTGTCTTGACCTTTCTACATAAATAAATTGTCTCTATTTTTTGTCCATCTCTCTGCTTAATTTCTTCCTAGCTCTTATCATAATTTGTGATATGTTTGTTGACTGATTTATTTTTATCCCAAGCACTAGATTGTAAGGCCAGCATGGTAGGAGCTGTGCCTCCTTGTCCTTTGGGCATAGTCAGCCCCCATCAGAGTGCCTGACAGACACTAAGTATTCAAATACTATTTGTTAGCAAGGTAACATTTGAGAGAAAATAACAAGACAAAACAATAACCACAAACTGAAAACAGCAAAAATCAGGAATCTAGAATTTAGAGCCTTTTGTTTTCATATATTAGTTTCAGAAAAAATGCAAAATATAAATATTCCTATATGTGCTACTCATGAAATGAAGCCGCTTGGAGCTCCAGTCTCCATCACCTGAGGTTCTCTGTTCCTGTTTTGGAAGCGTCTGTGTTTGTTGCCTAACATTTGCCATTATCTCCCCTTCCTTTTGAAACTAATGGCACTGCCATCCCCAGGAGGGGCCTGAGGCTGTGTATGGAGGTATACAGAGGTTTCCACTGGCAGCTACTTGCTAAACTGAATATACTTAGCTACCTTGTCAAGTTCTAGTATTGTTTGCTTTCCTACAGGAAATGTTTGGCTTTGAAAACTCCAGTGGGGAAATAGCTTTTTCACCTCAGCTCAAGAGAATGAGTTTAACATTGTCCGAAGATGAGAGTTATCTTCTAGAGGAGGTGCTGGGCATCTAATGAGCCTAGAACAAATCAGAAAAGCAGTAGGGGATGTATTCCAATCCCACTCTTGCCTTGGTTCCATAATAATCTGTTTTAGGTGTTGCATGAGTGAACTACCCATTTATACTGTTTTGTCTGTGTGCTGTATTAGATATTTATAATTCTAATGTGGTAGCCACATTATACATTGTGAAAAGTGTGTGATTTTTCTTCTTGGGTACATTCTATTTAAATACTCACTAATGCACAAACAACCAGGTACATATTTGTATTTGTTTCATCTGTAACATGAGCACTGCTCCTGGCACTTTAAGCCAAAGCAATTTATGAATTTATACTCATGCAGTAACACACACACACACACACACACACACACTAGAATGCCACAAGCATACATATATCCACTGAAACAATGCCTAGAGGTTATTCTCAACAACTACTTTTGTGACCTCAGATTGCATTTGTTTTGTAGCGAGTACCTCCTCTTTCTACCATTAAAATTTCCTCCCACTTTAAGCTGAAACTAAGCATTCAACACTGTTTTTTTTCGACGTGTCCTTTTACCCTGGTGTTGGATCCTCAATTCTTCTTAACAGATTATCACTTGTCTCATTCCTCTGTTTTGTTGTGGTTCTTCCTGTCTGTGGTAGATGCCTCTACCATAGTTTTTCCCTCTTAAAACCCAGGCACCAGTAGTAAAATAGAACACCAGCTAGTGGTTGAACTCTATAAGCTCAGAGAAATAAGTGAGTTTAAAATATAAATTGTTTTAAGCACTAATCCTGTACACTCAGAAAGAATACATGTAATCCAACTGAAAATTGGGCAGGAAAACTTTTAACAGAAAAACTTAACCTCATGGACCCACAATGATTTGATAGTGGGAGAAAGGAGAGTGCAAAGGAGCCAATGGCAGAGGATCCTATGCATAGTATTTTGTCTAGATGAGCTGTGTTTTGTTTTACTCTAAAGTTAAGTAAGGAATTAAATCCCTTCTATATTAGAGAAACACAAAACATGTTTGATGGTTTTGTTTTTTGTTTGGTTGTTTTGTTGTGTGTGTGTGTGTTTTTATTTTGTTTGCAATAAGGGCATTGAATAATGTTGCACATATATGTTAAAATTTTCCTAAATATAGTAAAGGGTGTCCATTCTCATAACCAGTGAGTGACAGTCACATACTCTCACCCTAGCTGGCATGCTCATTTCTGGGATTATTGCAGTAGCCTCCTGACTAGTGTCTCTGCTTCTGTCTTTGCCTCCCTTGTCACTCCTCTATAAAACAAACAAACAAAACCTCCAGTTTCCTCATCATACTCAAGGAGAAAGCCAAAGTTTTTATAATAACCTATACAATTCTATGTGATTTGGCCCCAATTCAAACTCTGATCTTAGCTGTTGCTATTCTCCACTCTCACTTTTTCTGCTCAGATCACATTAGCTTCATCATTGTTTCCTAAAACTTATAAGCACACAAATGTTTTAGGTTCATTGCACTGGTTGTTATTACTATCCTTAGAAATCTCTTTCAGCAGGTCCCTAGATAGATAGCTCCCTCACTTTCTGCACATCTATACTGAAAAGTGAACTTGTTGGGACTTCTGCCTTTGGAAATTATGGAGTATCTGGGTCCAGATTTATTCTCCCACAATTAATAAACAGAAAAGTAGACCAAACATGTTTTTACAAAACAGAACTCTTTGCAGAGGTAATCAACAGGAAGAACTGCAATCCTTGAGAAAAAGAAAACAAAAAGTTACTGTATACATCTTCCTCGGTGTCCTGCCTGAGGCATTTTCTATACCAGGGTGCAAGGAGGGGAATCCCAAGCAAAGCACATTGGTCTAGATAAGTTGAGAAGACAGAGATCAGAATTTTGAGAGACTAAGGCTATGGCAACTTGAGGAGCAGAGTGTCACAAAGAAGGGAACTATCTGACTAAGCCCTAGAATTCTACTTAGGAGACCCTTAACTCTGGTGGAATACCACACATTGTATTAAACATATATAGGATTACTATGCATAGTAATATATATGCCTAGAATGAAACCCCATGAGAATGGCAAAGAATAACTATGGAGTTGTAAATTGAAAACGGCTGGAAAGCATTCATATTCTAACAAAGAAAATGAAAATTCTTATTAAATGCTTGAAAGATTCAGTAGACATCCCAGAGGGTCATACCCTGATAGTGGTGTTAAGTTAGTCATAAATTACAGGCTACTCTAAAACTTTTATATCAAGCCTGATCCACAAGTAAGTTAACTCCTGCCAGAGTCAAGGATGATGTTTTTTAAAAGAAGGCAACATAATGAATCACCTGGAAATATCTAACATTTATTTTAAAATTACTAGGTACATAAAGAAACAGAAAAGTGTGATTTATAATTAGGAGAAAAATAAGTTGATTAAAAACATTCAGAAAGGACATATATTATGGTTAATATGAAAGAATGTCAAAGTAGCTGTTATAATTATGCTTAACCATTTAAAGGAAAACACATATGTAGTGAGGAAACAAATGAAAGGTATAAATTTGACCCAAATGGAACTTCTAGTTTTAAAAATATAATATATAAAGAAACAATAAAAGGTTAAGGAATAAAGAAAAAAACTCAGACACAAAATAATAAAATAAAATAAATTAATTTTTAAGAGTACAAAAAGACAAGCTATCAACAACAGGAAATATTCGCAATAAATATTATTGAAAAGAACTTACATCCAAAATATAGGGTCTGGCAGAAGTAACACCTGCTTAACTGTGGTTGGTAGGGTAATAATTTGAGTGTAACAATTTATACTTTTTATTTGAACATTTCACCTAAAATGTCATATGGTGTGCTTGAGTGTGATATTGTTGTGTTACAGAATGACATGCTTATGATTTTTTAATAAAAGATTTTGTAATAGAAGGGGTATTATTGGGCCAGACCCTGTATATTATGAGCTCACCTACTAGATACTAAGTAACCCATATAACACATTAAAAAATAGGCAGATCCAGTGCACACACACAGGTGGTCAAGACACACCTGAAACCAAGCCCAACATCATTCATATTCAGGGAAATGCAAATTAAAACCAACCACCTTAGCAAAACACTGACAACACCACATGTTGGTGAGGATGAGAAGAAACTGGGTCTTGCATGCATGGTTGGTGAAAGATTACCTCATTTCAATTACTTTGGAAAACAGTTAGGTAATCTTCTTTATAAAGGCCAACAAACACCTGCTATGTGCCCCAACAGTTCTTCTCCTAGATGTTTACCTGAGAGGAATGAAAATGCATACCCAGTGATCGATGTATATATACATTTTCATGTTACTAACAAAGAATACAAAAATTTTACAATAGTAAAAGTAGAAGCAATGTAAATGTCTATTCATGGTGAATGGGTGAACCAAGTAATATATCCCTAAAATGGAAATAAATAAAAGTAAGTTTAAAATTTTAAAACAAAAACATTTAAAAATATAAACAAATAGGGTCAAACTAATGCACATCATAAAACATATGGACAAATCCCCCAGACAACATGCTGAACTAAAGAAGTCAGTTACAAAAGAGTGTATGCTGCAAGATTCTGTTTATAAACATTTTAGAAGAGGAAAATGTAATATATCATGTCAGAAAACAGATTAGTGGATTCCTGGAACATCAGATCAGGGAGTACCAGGAAAAGAACCCAAAGAAAGCTATTCTGCAGGTTGACTGTGGTGTGCTAATAGGAATAATTTATATATTTATATATGACATATACATATACTATACTATTTATTATATGTACTATATATGCTATACTATATATAATACATGTACTATATATAAAATGTATAACTATATATATATATATATATATATATATATATATATGTAACTTGCCAAAATTTACTAAATGGTACACTTAAAATAGGTGCACTTTATTGTATGTTGAAAATCAATTCAATGTGCAGATTTCCTAGGCAGCCCTGTCAAAAATTTTTACTATTTGTCTCTCTCTGGTTGCTATTCCCCTCACTTCCATTAATGTTTACCTTTAACAATTAATACTTACTAATTTGCTCTACTTTTACTTATTTCTTTCTTATTATGTGTGTTCTAGAAGTTCTAGGGAGGTAGTCAGTTTGCTATTATTTAAGTAACAGAAATTTTGAGAAATAATTTAGTAGGGAGGTTTAAGCATAAAATATCAATAAAATATTTTAATGCTAGGTAATTATATTTAAGTATCTTGCCTTATCTGATCTGAGAACTTACTTGTTCTTTGGGTATAAATCATATAATTCCATATAAAGGTCCACTTCTAATACTGATTGTAATAAGACATCTTGTTTGCACACTCACAGGTAAAAACTCTAAAACAGTGGGCTTTTTCACAAATTGTTAAGGTATAGGCTTCTTCCATCTTCTATGGTTTTTGAGACAGAAGAGGAAGACTGGGATGTATAGCCTTCTCCTTGTACAAAAAGAAATAATGTGGGACAGAACACATACAGCATTATCTCTGTCACCACACAATTTTCCAGGGCTTGGTGTAGTCATTGAGCACCTGAGCACTCAGAGACTCTTGGGGTTTCTTTGCATGATTTAATTACTTGGTTTCAAAAGATTATATATATAATCTTATATGTGTGTGTATGTATGTATGCATGTATACATACATACATATTTCCACTTTATGTCTATTTTATGAATTCCAAGACTTTCTTATATTTACAGCTTCCTCAAATAGTCAACATCCCTTTCAGTGTACATCAAGGAATGTTGTAGTAGAAAGATTTTGTCTAGAGGAGACATGTCAGAATATTCACTCTCCCACCAGTGTTGGAAAATATCAACAGTAGGCTGATTCATTGGCTCTTCAGTTTACACATCTGAAAAAAATGAGATAATAATATCAAACAATATCAAGTGTGGGCTGTTTTATACATGTTGCAGGGGGAAGTTGCCTGAAGAAGGGTGATTGGATCTTCTGTTGGTTCTTGGGTAGTTTGAGCCAACTAAATAAAAAATTAGAAATTCATTAGCTCACATAGTAAGAGGTAGAGTGTAGAGCTGATATGGAGCATGATCACTGAGTAGATTTCTCCCTGTCTTTCTGCCAACATTTCTCAGCTTTTTTTTTTGTACTCTCATTGTGGCTCCTGTTATGGTCCCAAGGTAGCTCTTTCCAACATGATAAGCACGTGTCATTGACCAGAGTTAGAAAACAAAAGTCCGTTTTGTGTACTTTTTTTAGGAAAGCAGGCAGAGCTTCTACAAAAACCCCTACCAGGCTTTCTCTCCAATGTACCTAAGGTAATCACTAGACAAGAGGACTGAAGTGACTCAGATTGTTTTTTGCTAATCAAGATTCACCATCTGGTTCTGAGGGGGAACCCGGTATCACCTTTAAGACATAATCATTCCAGAAAAAAATTCAAGGTCTTCTTAGCAAGGATGAAGCAGGCTACTCGATAGGAAGCAAAGGAACCTCTAAGAAATCCATAATCATCTGAGGTCGGATGACAGTGTTATTGCTGACCCAGAATTCAAACTGTTCTGCCTTTTGATAGTGTCTCCATCTCTCTAAGAAATAGAGGCCTGTGGAAGGTGTGTGTGTGTGTGTGTGTGTGTGTGTGTGTGAGAGAGAGAGAGAGAGAGAGACAGAGAGAGAGAGAGACAGAGAGAGAGAGAGATGCTGCTGTTATTGACATTGTTCTGATTCTGACCCCGGAATTCTATCACCAGGATGGTATTTGGAAAACCAGAACTCGGAACTCAGAATTGTTATTTAACCTTAGAGAAATGCCATATTTTCTCCCCAGAAGGTGGCTTAAGGATATGCTTGGAGATCCCTAAGCCTTCAAAGAAAAAACTTGCGGTGGAGGTGGAAGCAGTGATGATGTTTCTGTCCATATTCCTTGAACAGTGAAAGCCCTGGGCATTTTTTTCTACTCTCAATTTCAGTGATTTTCACCTCTACTCTGGGTTACTTATTATCTTCTGGGAAACATGTCAAAGTTTCTAAAACCACAGAATATTCTGCCAAATAGCAAAATTATATTTGTTCTTTATATTTTGGTTCTGCAATAGCATTGTTTTGTTCTTTGATAGCTGTTTTGTGGAGGTTAATGCAGGTTTTGTGTAGATAAGTTATAATGCAACTGATTTGTTTCCTGCTTCCTAAATTAAAACTGGCATTGACCTAGGTCCCAGAAATTATTTCTAAATTATTTTAATTGGAATTGAGTAATCCTACTTCCAGGTTTTCTTATACAGAAAATTAATTATAAAAAGTGTATGCATGTTGCTAGCTCATTTGTATTGGTCTGTTTATTTCATTACCTACATATTCTTCAGGGACAGCCCACTGTTGTTCCCACACACTTTCAACAGAAAGAATTGTTACAAGGATTAAACACACTTGTGCCTGTGAAGAATCTAGCATAATGACAGACTTGACTGGCCTGCACATAGTAGACACTCAATAAGTGTGAGATGCTACTATTATTTTATCCTGGAAGATAAGAATAATGACACCTATTTTTTGGTGTTATTACATGAATGCAATTAAATATCACCCACACAAGTGTCGAGTACAGTATCCAGCTTTCACTGTGGGAATTCAATAAATGTTAAATTCATTCCTTTGGCTGCCTACTAAACAAAACATCCAGAGGAGTAATAACACTGTCTTCATGCTCCTATATCACCCAGCAAAATAATTTCCTCTTCCTGGAAGACAGAAACCAATAAAGTTTAGCTTCTATTTATTTAGAGTATTTTCTCCTTTTGACAACATAAAATAAATCCCAGCTATGAAATAACCTTTTTGCTGATCTGTGTATAATGATAACACAGTGTTACCTAGTTCTTTCTGGATAAATTTAGAATAGTCTGTTTCAAGAATGCAACATGCATACCAGTCCTCTGAAGAAACTGCCCTGAAATAACCAGACAGAGTTACTGTAGGTAGCAGTGGGGCTTGGAGAGTGCAAGCTAGGGGCATCTATAACTGAGCGTTACTGCCTGCTTGAAAGAATTTGTTATTTACTTCCAAATGAGGGCAATTAGACTTGCATTTTAAAGCCACACATCAGGGAACTGAAAGAGAAGAGCACAGGAGGAAGGACTTCGCTAATTTAGAAAGCATGATTCTTACCTTTTGGGATTAGTTGGGTGCAGGATAAAATGTCAATAATACTGTTCTTTAATGCTGTGTAATTGCATTTTGGGGAGCTTGTCTTACCTGTTTCAATATCTTCCTGAGAGTGTAAGTTCCATGATGCTGCAGAGAAGCATGTTTCAATTACTGATTATTATAAGGCATTGCCTTTGCACAGCCAGGGGTAAAAACTCCAAAGCAATTTTTACAAATTTTAACATTCTGGAGTAGATGATGTTTGAAGTGTAATTTCTATACAGTTTAAATTTCTTTACTGGCTGGAAAAATTTGGAGCTTCTTTTGCAAATGGGCGTTGATTCTTTCAAAGAAATAAACTAGAAAATCATTTGTGCCCCATGTACCCTTTGTTCCTAAGGAGAATGCTAACTGTTACATTAAGTGTCACCAAGTTATCATCTCCAAGTGAGTGCGAGTTTTTACTCATCCTGTCTCAGTGCATACAAAAACAGTTGATTTTGCTTTGGCGATTGGATTGTAGTACTTAGGGGCTAAGGGAGAAAATGAGTATAAAGGTCTGGGTTTATGTAAATTAATCAATATATCCATCCCTGTGCACTTTATGCAAAAGTTTCATAAAATTCTACTGAATATTTCCAACAGAGGTTAAACTTCCCATTGCTCACACATGTTGTAGAGATGCGCACCAAATTATTGGGTAGGGTTGTCAACTCTCATAACAAATGTTGACACTTACACTTACATTTTTGTATGTAATACCTACTACCTACCTGACTGTAGTAGGTATTCATTAAATATTTGTTGAATAAATAGTGGTAACATAGATGATGACCTTCCCAGTAAGGCTAAATGAAATATGGGCACCTAGTACAGTGGTTGTTCATTTCTACTGAATTTGAATGTATATTTTGGCGTCCCATTACTATTTGAGAGTATATATACAAATTGTCTGCTTTTCTAGATACTCAAAAATGCAAGAGAAAAAAGGTAGTTCAGTGAATATTATCCCTCTATTCCTATAGGGGTCTCAGTTTTATTCATGTATCAACTTGAAACAGCAGAAAGTAATGAATTTTTAAACAAATTACCTTCATTTCCAATGAAATCACACGTGATGGCTTTTGCTTTTTTATATAAATTGCACTATTAACTACTTCTATATTTATTATAGAGACATCATGATAGAAAATGCATGAAACTTGGAGTCAGGCAGAAATATGTCGAAAGCGTTATTAATGGTTCAATCTTAAACACTTTTCTCAAATATCAAACAGTGACCTCAAAATCATAGGAAAACATGCAGATAGTTTCTATAAAGTCCCTAAAACATGGAGTGACATTTGCTGTGTATCTTTTGAATAACTTAGAATCAGTATTTTTGCTGTTGTTATTATTATTGTTGTTGTTCTTGCTTTTATTATTATTATAATTCTTATGATTTTATTAATTGATTCCAAAAACATTTCCACCAGGTTACATGATCTTCATTATATCAGTTCTGTAGGTAACAGCCTTATTTTATTTTATATTATTTTTATTTATCTTTTATAACAAATCTCATTGTTTTTTATTTGGGGGGATTTTTAAATTGAATTTATTTGGGTAACATTGATTCATAAAACCAGACAAGTTTCATATACAACTCAAGAAAACATCATCTGCACACTGCATCATGTGCCCACCACCCAAAATGAAGTCTCTTCCCATTTACATTTATCCCCCACTTTGCCCACCTGCACCTAACCTCCTTTCCTTCTCTCTGGCTATCATCACACTGTCGTCTGTGGTCTGTGTCTATGTGTCATTCATATTCATCTTAACCCCTTTACCTTCTTTCTTTTTTTTTAAGATTTTATTTATTTATTTTTAGAGAGGGAAGGGAGGGAGAAAGAGAGAGAGAGAAACATCAATGTGCAGTTGCTGGGGGCCGTGGCCTGCAACCCAGGGATGTGCCCTGACTGGGAATTGAACCTGCGGCACTTTGGTTTCCCAGCCCGCTCTCAATCCACTGAGCTACATCAGCCAGGGCCCTTCACCTTCTTTCATCCAGCCCCTCCACCCCCTCATTCTCCCCTGACATCTGTCATTCTACTCCATGTATCCATGTCTCTGTTTCCATTTTGTTTAATTCTTCTAAATTAGTGTTTTGAGCTTCTTCAGATATATTCCCAGAAGTGGGATCACTGGGTAAAAAGGCAGTTCCACTTTTAATTTTTTGAGGAAACTCCATATTGTTTTGCACAGTGGCTGCAGCAGTCTACATTCCCACCAACAGTGCACTGAGGTTCCCTTTTCTCCATATCCTCGCTAGCACTAGTTTGTTGTTGATTTACTGATGACAGCCATTTTGACAGGCATGAGGTGATATCTCACTGTAGTTTTAATTTGCATCTCTCTGATGATTAGTGACATTGAGCACTTTTTTCATTTGCCTGTTGGCCATCTGTATATCCTTTTTGGAGAAGTGTCTATTTGGGTCCTTTGCCATTTCTTAATTGGGTTGCTTGTCTTCCTGGTGTTGACATGTATGTTCTTTATAAATTTTGGAAATTAAACTTTTATGAGATGTATCATTGGCAAATATGTTCCGTCATTCATGGGGTTTCCTTTTCATTTTGTTTATGGTTTCTTTTTCTGTGCTAAAGCTTTTTAGTTTGATGTGGTTCCATTTGTTTATTTTTTTGTTTTCCTTACCTGAGGAAATATATTGGCAAAAATATTGCTATGAGAAATATCTGAAATTTACTGCCTATGTTTTCTATTAAGAGTTTTAGTTTCATGACTTACATTTACATCATTAATTCATTTTGAGTTTATTTTTGCCTTCATTGTAAATTAGTGGTCTCGCTTAATTTTTGCATGTATCTGTCTGATTTTCCCAACACCATTTATTGAGGAGACTAGGTTGCAGGTTTATTTTAGAATCAATACTAGGAAAACCTTTTCTTGAAACAAACACACTCTTTGCTGATAGAGATAGTATAATATTGTGTTTCTATTTTTGTCATTGCTGATAGGAAACACAAATTAAATTTTAATTTTAGCTCACAGCATCAGTGATAATCATAAAATGACTAAAATTCCTTCTTTTAAAACAAATCCATAATTTTATTTTTCTAGTTTTATTTATCATTTTTATTATTATGACATTTGCAAATCATTTGATATTCTTTTTGTAACTACATTTGGTTTAATTAAATGAAAGTTTACAACATAATTAAAATTGATGAATATTGACATAATCTATGTTTTGCTTTGTTTTGTGTAAAATTGATTTTATTCCTGCCCATAAATATCTTTAAAATTTTTAAGATTATGTTACAAGCTATTTATGTCATAAATTTTGACCTAAATCAATTCTGTTAAGTTATTGATTAAATAATCGAGTGGGCAGTATCCCATTTTACAATAAAACATGAGTTCAATTTTTAAAGCTCCATACTATCGAGCCCAGTTCTATGTCAATGTGCTATTTAAAGCCAATCTGCAGTAAACAAAATTGCATGGGTATTTTGTTTTAGAAAGAATGTGCCTGTTGATAATTCAGATTCTGGGACTGGATTCATGATCACACAGCATATTTGCTACAATCACATCATAACACATAAGATACCTGTCTCTATATTAACTCATTTACCAGGCATTGAGTACCTATTAAAAGGAAGCATTATGTGTATGGAAATTATTAACATATCCTCCCTGATCTCAAAGAATTTCCAGATTGGAAGGGAAAGAAATGTTTATAGATGAACAGTTGCAACACAACATGAAAAATACCAAAATTAAGGTTTGCAAGAATTCCACTGGTGCCATAGAACAGGTGGTTTGGAAAAATAATTTTACGTCAAGTGATGTTTAAGTTGGTCCTTAAGTGACACTTGGGATTTTCCAGTTATATAAGATAGGGAAATGAATTCTAAACATGTGCAAAGATTAATAACCAGCAGAATGCATTCAGGAGCCTATAAAGAGTCCAATGTAAAAACGGTTCTTAGCAGTTTGTAGAGTAGCAGACTGCAAGGACTATGAAGAGAGAATATGAAGCTTAAATAGCCAATGTATTAGGGTGCTCTCCTTGTCTGTATAATAATTGCCAGCATCAATTTCCATGAATAATCTGATCCAGAGAACAGTCGGTATCTCATTTAGCTCTGAGCTTCAGCCAAGACAATGCCACTCATTCCTTCATCCATTCATGTAACAGGACACTTACAGTTCCCCCTGGGGAAACGGGGGTGAGCAAGATCATGCTCTTGCTCTCTAATAGTGGAGAGACAAATATAGATACCAAACAAATGGGAAAGTAGCCCATGAGGAAAACAATGCAGGCTAATGTGTGAGAGGGACTGGAAGTCAACTCCAGGTTGGGCAATCACTAAAGCCTCTTTGAGAACATGATTTCTAAGCTCTACTTGAATGACAAGAAAGAGCCAGCTATACAAGGACTAATGGGAAGGTCATTCCAAGTTGAGAGAAGAGCAATAATAAATTACTTCTTCAAGTAAGCACAAGGCCAGTTTGAGTAGAGCAGAAGAGCAGGGGGAGGATGGGACTGAACTACATAAGTAGTCTATTGCTTTGCAGAGGCGGGGGGATACATTTAAAGGTTATTATTAGTGTATGGGGAGATATTGGAGGTTTAAGCAGAAGAGTAACAGATTCTAATTTATATTAAAAAAAAACACTACATGGAGAATAGACTATATTGGAACAAGAAAGAAGACAAGGAAACCACTAGGGAACTTTTGTAATTTCAAGTGCCTTAAATTAGGTTAGTGGAAGTGGAGAAGATGAGGCGAGGACAAATTTAGAACATATTCTGGACCCTGAGTAGTAGGATTTGCTGTTGTATTAGCTCTGTAAAAGTGAGGGAAAGAGGGGAAGTGGGAATGACTTCTTGTAGATTTCCTAAAAGGAAGGAAGGGCATTAGGGACTCAATTTTGTAATAATAACAATAATAACATCAAGTAATTCAGTAATGCTTATTTTGTGCCAGACACTGATCTAAGCATAGTTACATATATTAATTATGAAGACAACTCTATGACTTAATTATTAACAATTTCTATTTTACAGATGAGTAAACTGAGGCAGAAAGCTGTCCACTTGCCCAAGGTAATACAACTGGGCATGGTTTCATCTTAAGAAATTGTCAAGATAATTCCATCACCTTCTTTCAGTTTTTGATCAAATGTTCCTTTGTCATTGAAACCTATCATAACCAATCTACTTAAAATAGGAACACTAGACCCCCACTGCACTCCCAGCTATCTCCTGCTCAAAAGTATCAAAGAATCTGCTTATTTATATTGTCTATCTATCCCTACTAGACCATAAGCTACATGAGGGAAGGGGGTTTGTCAGTGTTTGTTCACTATTGTATTCCAAGTGCTCAAACAGTCTCTGGAACATCATGAACATCCAATAGATGTTTGCTAATTAAATAATGAGCAAATAGGTAAATGACTGTAGTGGTAGGGCTAGGATTTGAAGGCTGGTGTCCTAACTTTAGAGTCTGTAAGCCTACTCACCATGCTGTACCGCAAACCCTGTCAGAATGGAGTGAAAGGTCACTCTTGATCCTCAGTAGGCAGGAGGCCTGTGTACTGAACTGATCTAGATCCAGCATTATTAATGGAGAAGATGGCAAATAACTGAGCCAGTCCTTACCTCTCCTGCCTCCTCTCTTTCTTTTCAACTTCTTTCTGGAGCATTTTTTTCACTCACCATTTTGCTCCACTAATCATGGTGTGTCTTTATACTTTAAATGCAGACATTAGGTGTTTTGTAAAGGATGCCTTTATTTAGCCAAGACTGAGCTAGCGACCACTTCCATGTTGCACACTAAACTGTGTGTTTTCTCCCTGGTTAAGTCACCAGGCCACTGCAGTGTCTGCTGAGTTGCACTGTGCTTTTATCTGAGGGAGCTGCTTCCACTGGCAGTTATTGACACCTAGCGGGCACTCAAAAAATTGTTGAATGACTTTAAAAAGTCCCTCAAATATAAAACTGTATAAATAGATTAGTCCCTGGTCTATAAAGAGATATCTCTCACCAGACAAATTGCTTACGGGCTTTGTGAATCATCATTGCCAATAGTTCTGTTTGAATTATATTATAATCAAGGGGTGCCTCTGTTCTCTTCACCCAATCCCACAACGTTTAAAGAAGCTAACTGAGAAAGAGTTCTAATTCTAAAATCCTCTGAACCATTGAAAGCATATATTTTAAATTAAAATCCCTTTTTAATTGGCTGAAGCCATCATAATTCAATCCAATTGAATCGGAATTTAAACATGTCTGAGTTGTAATACAGCCAGGGCTGTGTGTAGCACACACAAAAAGTTAAATAATATGGACTATTTGGTATGGTAAAAAGAGTTTTAGAAAGAAATGCAATTTATATTCTGTAGATTGGAGGAAATAAGACCTTGAAAAAATACCTAATCACATTTTTGTATTGATATTTTAGGAAAATTTGTAGTAGCAATATACTATCACATAAACCCCACCAGTGAACTAATCTGAAATTTAAATCAAAATAACTTGTATTGGTCCATTCTAGTTTCTGATGATTCACTTTTTCTGATATGTGGAAGAACAGCAATATAATCTCTTTTATGTAACTAGTTTAATTTTTCAAAAGCAGCCCTGAGGTTAAAAAAAGAACTTGGGAACATAATATGTAATTGAATCATCTTGGAACAAAAACAGCAGAAGGTAATGAAGATTTAGGTAGGGGATGGATTTCACACTGTTCCTCCTACTTTACTTTGCAGTCACATCAGTGAATCTGAGATTTCTGGTTAGAAAATCAATAAGAATTTACGGCAAAACTTGGAGAAGGGCATTCTGATGTGACTAAGAAACTCTGAAAGCAATTGTTACTCAGTGTTGAGGCAACCCCTTTCTGTTGCTTCAGGGGATGAGAGGATAAAGAAAAAATTGAGTGATGTGGAGATGTTAGCTGACTAGTAATAGAGAAATGCTCATAGATTAATTTTTTTCCCAATAAATCACTCCAGTCATTCACTTCTTCAAAGATTTTCACATGCTTCTCTGGATCAGCCACTCTACAGGGCATGTGTACTCAAGAAATAAATATGACACAACATCTAGCTCCCAAGTATTTTACATTGTAGAGAGGGAAGCAACAAGACAAGTAAGTAATCATGAAAATGCATGGTGATAATTGCCATGATAGAGATGGTGCTTGCATACCAAGGCTTGCCTGGCCTGTGAAATCTAAGAAGGAATCCTGGAGGAGGCACTACCTGGGCTGCATCTTCATGGAAAATAGTAAAAATCTTTTATGAAAAATAAATCCAAGAAACAGCATCTTTGTATCATTAGCATACGTGAAAAACTTGGCATTCTCTTGAATAGGTACAGGTTTGCCTATAAATAACAGGAAAACATCAGGTAATAGTGCTTAAGCAAGAGAGATGTTTATGTTTTCATTAAATAAATAAATATCTAGGATTGGCACAGTCTCAGAGATCCAGACTTTTTCTATCTCACTTCTCTACTATCTCTGGGAGTGACCATCATTCTCTTAGTCCAAATTGTCATCTATTTAGATGGCAATAGCAGGAAAGAAAAGAAGAAAAATAGGATGCAAAGGGTACACCCAAACTCTCTTTTAAAGAAGATACTGAGAAATCACCCATAACACTCTCTCATATCTATCTATATCTTATGTAACAATTTCCTAAAACCTAGTGAAATCTAGCTGCAAAGGAGTCTAACATTTGTATTGTATGTTCCTAGAGGCCATGTGCCAAGTGAAAATTATATTATTATGGAAGGAGAGGAGATTGGATTTTGGAGGAAAACAGTAGCTTTGGTGGCAAATGCAAAACAGTAAAATGTTTAAGAAATGGCAATTATTTTCACATGATTTAGACTGAGGGCTCATCATCTGGGGAGTGGAATAGGAGACAGTATGGTGTCATCTAAAGTTGGAGGCATAATTATGGGCTATACAAGAAGAGTTTTCAGCAAATCAACAAATAAATTTTTTGTCCTTAAACTATGCCAGTTATAATTTATGTGTACTTATTCAAACTTACAGAACATCCAATGAGGTACAATTATTATCATTCTCATTTTAAAAGATAAGGTAACTGAGGCTTAAAGAGTAAGTAGTGTGCCTACAATTATACTACTACTAAGTGTTTAACTGAGAGTTAAGTTCAGGTTTGTTCTGACCCCCAAGTCAGAGTCCCAAGGAGTCTGCCATGCCCTGGAGCACGAACCTCACAATTTCTCCTCTGGCTCCATATCTGGATGTATTTAGCAAATCTTGGTCTGTTCAGAATCAAGGTGCCTGAGAGAAACAGAACAGTAAACTAAGCCTTTAGCAGCTCACACGATATGAAATAGGAAAGGAGTCTGCAAATTAAGTCTTGACATTTCACCTCACATTTTCATTAAGTTTTAACTCTGTATATAAGAAAGTTAATTATATGGTGCTTTAATTCTATATAAAAGGTCAACCAAGTCCTGCGTTATGTAAGTCATTAAGGCACATTTAAGTAGAAACACATTTGAACGATTGATCAAGGTAAATCATAAGCATTTTGTGAAGCACTCTTGATAATAAGATTCAATTATTTCCAGTGAGAATGTCTAAGCTCGGCGAGGGGACTGCTTGCCTACTGTAAGCAAAACTAATCTCACCAAGGACAAACTTTAGTACTCACCTTTGTATTTTACAGGTTTATTTTTAGCAATATGTATTCTCCATGTTTGTGATTATAGACATACATATTCATTCTAGAAAAATTGCTGAACACGGAAACCTATGAAGAAATAAATGTAAAAATTACTCAAAGAACTTAGCACCCAGAGAAACCTACTGTTGTAATGTTAGTATATTTCTTTTTTTTTAAGATTTTATTTATTTATTTTTAGAGAGAGAGAGAGGGAGGGAGAAAGAGAAGGAGAAAAACATCAATGTGTGCTTACCTCTTGTGCGCCCCCTACTGGGGACCTGGTTCACAACCCAGGCATGTGCCCTGACTGGAAATCGAACTGGCAACCTTTTTGTTCACAGGCTGGCATTCAATCCACTGAGCTACACTAGCCAGAGCAGTATATTTCTTTTTAATTTTTAAAATAACTTATGTTTGTGCCTATTTTCTATAGTTTGGAATCATACTACCTACAATTTTATTTTTACATTTAAAAGATTATATTAGAAATATTTTCCATGCAATTAAAAACTTTTATAAATGAAACTCAAGTGATCACTTGATACCACATCCTGTGAGGCTGTGGTCATTCAGTTAACCAGTCTTTAACTGGAAACATTATAGTGAGTGTTTCTGTGCACACACACATGTACATGCACATACATATTTGTATATAAGATGCCCATGGAGCAAAACCACTTTGATTACAGTGATACCTGATTTGGATGGAAAATGAGGTCTTATTTCAGAGAAGTTTAGAGTACTTTGCTCTTAACTGCCCTTGTCTTCCTAAGGTAGAGTATGTCATTTTCTCAAGTCCATGCCTCCTGCCCAAGTTTGAAATTCATCCATTATAATGCAGCTTTTGGTTAGAGGGATTGGATTGACAGGATTCAAACAATAGCACTATGCATATATTATCTTAAAAATATATCTACATCCCATGTTCACTGAAGCATTATTCACATTGACCAGTATTTGGAAACAACCTGAGTGTCTGCTGGCAGCTGAACGAATAAAGACAAAGTGAGGTATATGTAACGGAATTTCACTCATCCATAAAAAGAAGGAAATCCTGCTATTTGCAACAATGTGGATGAACTTTGGGGGCCTTATGCTAAGTGAAACAAGGCAGAGTAAAAACAAATACTGTATGATATCAGGTATATGTAGAATCTAAAAGGTTCCAACTCAGAAACAGACTAAAATTGTGTTTATCAGAGGTAGGAAAATTGCAGACATGGGGAGATATTGATCAAAGGATACAGTGTTCAGTTGTAACATGAGTAAATTCTTTGAATGCAATGTGTAGCATATGCTGTAGTGAACAATACTGTATTGTAAACTTGAAAGTTCCTAAGAGAGTATCTCTTAAAAGTGCTCACTGATCACACACAAAATAGAAGCTCCCCAGAACAGTAATTTTGGGCTAGTGGCCATGATCTCAATCACTTATCAGTATGTATTCTATCTTCCATCTGTTCTATTAAAAATATGTTATTTGACAAATATTTCGTGATGCATTTTTACACACCCATGCTTTTGTGTATGTGTGTCCTTTACCATGTCCACATGGTGTTATTCATCCTCCAAAGTCTAATCCAGTATCACCTTCCTTTAGCTTTACCCCATCTACTCCTCTCCCTTTCGTTATCCCAGCTGCAGAAAGGCACTTTGCTCTTTCTGCTCTGTTCCTTTACCAATTGGTCCTTACCTCTACGATTTTGTGAAAACAATTGTTTATCTTAATCTGTGAGGTAATCTTCCTACTGAACTGGAAGATTCTGAGAGCAGAGATCTGAGTTTGATATTCTTTTAATTTCTGTGTCTGGCACCTAATGTGTAATGTTGTGCACTTGTGTTGAAGAGTGAGAGACAGCAGTCTGGGCCTCAGTTTTCTCATCTTTAAAGTGGGCATTATATAATGCCAGCCTTTTATAGAACATTTAGGGATATGCGACATTGACAGTTTTAAGATGGGGATTCTCAATGCAGGTTGAAAAGCAATCCTTGCCTGAAAGGTTCCTAAAAGACTATAGCTTGGAAAATCCTTGTCTTTTTCCCCAAATATGTGATTAATTTAACTCTAGATAGTTGCTAATATAAGTTCAGGGTTCTGGAAGATTACAAGGGTAGAGTATGTTACCAAACTAAAACAGATAAAATAGAAAAGGTGAGAACATTTCAAATACATTCTGACTCATTAATTTTATTTTCAAATGTGACAACTTCCTTTTTAGAATATTTCTATCAATAAAATCCCTAATAATACTTACCCAGTGAGACTTAGGAAAGCTAATATGTTTTCAAATCTTACTGAAGATGGTTAATAACTTCTACTTTTAATGTTTCACATGATAATTTTATAGTACTTTCTGATATAAAGTCACTGTTCCTGAGAAACTGAGATTAAAAAAGAGGTGTGAACCTCATATCTCAAAATGTGATCCTTCTATTTCAAACAGTTTGTGTTATAATTTCTCTCACTTTAATATACATAAAGGAGATTCAAGTCAACATTTATTGAATGCCTTCATCGTGCCAGGCATCGCCAGGAGAAGAGAAGTAGGCCTGGTCTGGAACTGTGGTCATAAGGTTAAAACAGGACACTTTTGGCCTCTTGTGCTCAGTGTGTTTATTGAAGAAACCAGAGGCAGAAAAAATATAGGGCAGAAACTATTCTATTAGATCAGGGGATAGAGCATCCAAATTCTTGAAGAAAAAAATGATTAGAGCTAGATTTTCAGGAAAAACACAAATCTAGGGTTATAGAAGGTAAGGCATATGCGTGGAAAGCATTTGCAACTCAAAGCTCTCTGAGAACGGGAAGCAGTGTGGGATTGCTGGACGTTGCAGCGTGATGGTGTGGGAGTAACACGCAAAAGGAGGCCAGGGAAGGGCTGTCAGCAATTGGGGCAGAGATTTAAAAATATCCAGCTATGGATTGTGGACATTATACCCTAGGTGACAGTGAAGTGTTTTAAGGACAGTGGCTTGGATGGTTCTGTATTCTATAAAGCTATGCCAGTAAGCTTAGGCTAGGTTATGATGTGATAACAAATATTCTCAAAATCTGAATGATTTAGTAATTTAATATTTCAAAACACTTCTGGCTTATATCATATGTACACCATGGCTCGTGTGCAGCCCCATTCTGTGCCATCCTTTGTCTGGCATCCAAGCTGGCAAAGCAGTCTCTGTCTGGGGCACTGGTAGTGCAGGGTCAGAGGGGGAAAAAAGAAAACAGACATTGAAAACCATGAGCTTATATACAAAGCTTTTTCTGGAAATGACATATGTTACTTTCACTTACATTTTATTGGCCAAATCATACAGCCACCTTTATGTACATGACAGCATGTATATAATCCTCCTTCTTCAAGGAAAATTAACCCCAGGAAGGTCAGCAAATATTTCAAGCAATAATTCAGTTCACCACATAAGATCTTATTTGGGCCTATTTTAGGTAGGTGGAAACCTCACTAATAAATAATTAGGAAACAACGTAGAATAAATTAGAGACAACTCTGAATTAACAGTATGTTATTATAAATTACAGTTTTGATATTTTCCAGAAACAGAATACAAGCAAAAACATATGGCATGATTAGATTTGCTTGATGAGAAATAATAATTTGTAAAAATTACTATATTATTCATGCTGGTGATCATAACTTTGTTCTGAGGCTGAGCATCTTTTCATTTATAATGCAAGTGCATTCTCCAATTCGATTTTCACAGCCAACTGTGAGGCACTCAAAGATATTAACATTATCCCCATTTTACACAGTAGTAAGTTTGTGCTCAGATAAGCCCACTAAGTTGTCCCAAGTTACAGATACTAAGTGATAGATCTGAACTCAAATGTAAGAAGCTCTGCCCTCCAAGTTAATATTACAGTTAAGTGGACAAAATGGACTTTCACCCAAAGACTTTAATCACCATTCTGACAATATTATCCATATAGAAATTGCTTAACAGATCATTTTCTAGGGTAATTTAAAGGTAGCCATAACTTTTCTTAATCATCCTTATCACAGATCCTGCGGTGAGATCTAAGTTAACGATTTATATGCAGCACTATGAAAATGGGAGCTCATACTATTTCAACTGCACACATATTTTAAGATAATCTGTGAAATTATTTTATCAACCAATAAAGTCTTCTAATATGTATTCATCATATAATAATCCAGCCAAGTCTTTTTTTAATGCTTTTATAGGTTTTGTTAGAAAATACTAACTTCTCTCTGCTGAGAATAAGCATTTTGTCAGATCTCTGGTCCATGTGCTTTGTCAGAAAGTGTTCTGTCAAAATTAACCTAAAACTTCCCAGTCTCCACTTCCCTGAATAAAAGTCATCTGTAAAGGTTACAGTTGCTTTATAAAGATTTATTCTAAAAAGGTCAAAAGAGAAAATCAGTCATACTAGCTTGAGAAACTATACAGACCTGATTCCTCATTTTCTGACATCTAAAGAAAAATGAGGCACGGTGAAGGAGGGCGGTGTGAAGGTGCAGAAAAGGCACAGTGTGCAGGCGACTGGAGAGGGGTTTTCTAATTCTGAATCTACCCCCACGGTACTGTGTGACTTTGGGCCAGACATGCAGACTCCTTGGGTTGCAGCAGCCCTGTGTGTAAAAGGCCAGATAAATGACTCCAGATCTCCCTTATAGTTTTAATATCCTGTTACTTTAAGCAGAATATATCATATAATGCTTACTGTAACCATCAAATTAGTTTTTGATAAGTGGCTACTCAGTGTCAGGCCCTCTGTAGATCCCAAGCATAGAAAGCTGAGCAAGGCATGATCAGTCACAATCCTTACCCTCAAAACCTCACCGTCTATTGCAAGGAGGTGGGCAAGGAAAGTGATGCTCTCAGCACAGTGCATGTGTGACACTGGAGTGTATATGTGTAAGAGGACAGTGAGAGATACACCAAGGGCCTTATATCAATTTCAAAATATGTTATAGCACAGGCCATCTAGAATTAGTTCTCTTCCATGTGCCCTTTCAAGCTAAACATATTCCATTGAATCTTACTATTCCTACGTGCTTTATTCATAACATCACTTTACCATTATTCTCATTTAGATGAGGAAAAGAAAGCTCAGAGGCTGAGTGGCCTAAAGCCTCATGAATGTAAAGTAAGCAAGTGGCCTCATCTTCAGACCCCCATTTACCCCCCAGGCACGTTTTGTGAGTGCATGCATTTTGAACACTTTATAGACTATTTTTTCTCTGCATCATTGATTCCCTTCTATAATTTCTAAGGAATTCCATTGTAGTTGCACTAGTGACTGATGAGATCAGCTACCCGTTTTTGTTTTTTTTTTTCATTGCATGATTAAGTCTCCTACTTGTTAAGGATTTGCTTCCCCTCAGCTTTGATGAGGGCCTTGATTGGAAGGAGGCATTGATAACCCTTGGCAGATTTGCAGGGAGCATTTTTCTTTCTCGTTCAGACCACTGAAACTAGTGTTCAGAATAGAAACAACCAGTTCCTTTTTGGCCTTTTTACTCATGGATTAATTTTGCCAAGATGGATGCACAGCAATCTCACTTCCAGGCCACTTAACAGAAGCCTCTTCAAGTGCAAAAGCAAATGATTCCTTGAGAGGCCAGAGAAAAAGAGTGTAAAAAAAAATTGGTTGAGTGTTAAAAGATGCCTATCCCAGGAGTCTTCTTCAGATTCACTAGCTGAACTACTTGGACCATGAAGCAACATCTGTAAGAGCTATGGTTAAATGGAAATGCAATAAAATGTAAAGACAAATATAAGTTTAGTTCTACAAAACCCATTTCATTGCTCACAAAAATCCTTGAAGGTCCTTGGATTTAGTTACTTCAGCCAGGCATGGGCAACCTCTTTCATTTCTTTTTAATGCTGCTGTGTGTCTGTGTCAAAGGTTTTCAGTGATGAGGAGGTCATGAGGTTTCACTGAAGCTTCTCAGCCACCAGATCCCTGCATTCCCAAGCTATGTAAAAAGAGAGTGGAGTGCGAAAGGCCACCCTCCCATTATGCTCTGTTATTACCATGTCCACCCCCAGGAACCCACTTTGGAATGCAGGAGGTTCAGAGCTAGGTATGAAGTGCCTATGAGAGTTTGGTTGTATCGACTTGTAGCAAAAGCTTCACTTAGCACTTTTCTAAGCAACTCTGTATTTTCCCCCTAAATTAAAAGATATATATCATTAATAAGAATGTCATAAAATATAAAGGAAAACATCACATTTACCACTTCTCACTGCTTATTTTGCCTGGCACAATGCTATAGACTTTATAGGTGTAATCTCCACAAAACCCTGAGTGTTAGCTGGTGTAGTTCCCATTTTTGGTTGTTTTTGTTTGTTTGTTTGTTTGTTTGGTTTTGCTTTTCATATAACTGAATCTTTAAAAAATGTTAATGAACTTTCCCAAGGTCAAAGATATACAAAGAGTCAGAGTTTGAACCTGGCTTTCTAACGTAAAATAACTCCATTATCCACAATGTCCTCCTTGGCCCTGATAGAGACCACCACATGGTGCAGGGCCTGCTCGAAGGGCAACGTGTGTCCAGGATTAAAGACCAGCCCAAGCAATTCAAGGGCAAAAAAGGAAAAGCCCAGAAATAAGAAGAGGTCTGATGCAAAGAGCATTGAGTGTGCAGCCAGTCATTTAGGGCTCTAAGCCTGGCTCCAACACTTACTCCCTGTGACCTTGGAAATGTTACTTAGTGATGCTGAGCCTCAGTTTTATTTGTGAGATAGGAGTTTTAGGGAATCAATCTTTCTTAAGATGCCTTCATCCCACATAGTTTTAGGTCCAATCCCTTTCTTTCCTCTTCAGTACTTGTCTGAATTATAATTTAACTGTCAGTAGGAGATTTTATTACAAAAGCCTCCCCTACACATTGTTAATACTTTTCTGGTGCAGAGAGAATTTCATTATCACCTTTCAAAACTATTTTGAGATGGAGGTTGTACAATACTTATCTATATATCTTTAAAAGATTCTCCAGGGTTCAAACCCCTCCTTATATTTTTTCCCTCAGTGGAAAGGGAGCTAGTATTTATAACATTATGAATACATACATGCTGTGGACAGTGTGTTAGACTTGCTAAATATACATTCTAATCTCATTCAATCTCCATACTTATTACATAATGAGGTAACATTATCCCCAATTTAAAGTTAAAAAAGCTGAAGTCTATAGTGTTGTTTAATGATATTAAATTTGCACAATTTCTAAATGACAAAACTGAGATTCAGTCTCAGACATTTTTTTTGTTTATAAGCTTATGCTCTTCCCACTGTTCCCATTGTTTTAGGCCCAGTGCTTACCACAGTGCAGTTGGAGAAGAAACATGGAAAGTTAAGAGGGACCACAAGGTGGGCCCCAGTGGACCATGACTGGCCTCTGTCTGCTGGCCATAAAATCAAACATATCTGCACAAAACTTTCCCAGAGTTAAAGTGCTTCTATAATGTGACCCTTTTGTTCTACTCCTCCCATTCTCCTCAGAGTCAGAAAGACAATGTTGTAACTCATTGTCTGAAACAAGATTAAGTCCTTGTTTTCTTTGCTACTGGGGTCAATGTTCCTTTTACTCTGTCCCTTTTATAGACATGAAAATGTTATCTAAAATACAATGTGCATTTCACATGAAGAGAAGCTCTCTTTTAATAAAACACGATAATAACTTAAACACATAAGAACAGTCTTTGCAAACCCATACACTAGTTAAGTCTCTTTTTATTACTGTAAAGTGGGAGTTGTGCTAATGCCCAAATCACCACACGGTCGAGTCGTTCATCCATCCTGGCAGGAGGAGGAACATTGTATCCATCAGGTGGTACAGTCGGTGGTCCAGCGCTGTTATGTTCTGACTGTGGCAACACCTAGCCAAAGTCACCAAGTTATTATGTGTTCGCTATTTGAATCTGCATAACCATTTACTAAGTATGTATTGTAGTACACACAGTGATTTTTGAATTACAAACTCAAACATACATTATGTCTGTTACCTTAATATTTTCATTAAAAGCAATAGGCATTAGGAAAAGTGACTAAGAAGTTAATATCTGAAAATACTTGAAAAGAACACAAATGATTGGTAGAGAACATAATTGTTTAAATTGTACAGGCAGGATGTGTGAAATGTAATAAGTGCATTCTTAAAAGTCTTAGTGCACATAAATAGATTTACCACCATGTATAAATAATTTTTTAAAAAACTGCATCAGAAAAAACCTCATGCTAACATAAGAAAGACCTTAGTATGGCAAACATAATCATCTTTAAGTAGGAAGCTTTTGCTTTTGTATTACTTTTCTATCATAAACCTCAAAAGGGGCTCAATTATAGTTAAATTAGATCAATACTTATTAACTACAAAAATATGGTTTTCTTAACAAGCTAAACTCTAAATTTCTATAATAAATCTAATATATGTTCACAGCTTTAAAAGCTTACTAAGACTATGTATGCCCTAAGTGGTCATTATCTGTGGATGGTACCAACAATTTGTTCGGGGCACCTCCAAATGTCAGTCTCTGTGTGTCTGCATTGGTGTGATCTGTTTACAAAAAGGAAAATTCTGCATTCTCCTTCCTAGGGTGACTCAACCATGGTAGACAGGTCTCTCTGAGTGAATTTGCAGATGGAGCTCAGAGCAGGCTTAGTACTCGAGTTCCACTCTTTTCTATGTTAGAGTTCACTCCTGTCTCAGCTGAGACTCAGATCCCCTACCCAGACAACAGGCCTCAGCACTCAAAGACCCCAGTGAATCAGCCATAATAATTAAGTGATAACATAATTAAAAATAACACTTATTTAGGGTTGACAATGTCAGGCACTTTGCTAGATACTTCACATAGGGTATTGGGTGCAACCTTATTGGCAACCCTGCCATGCCAGTGTTATCTTCATTTCTTAGGAGAGGAAACAGAAGTTAGTGAGGTTCACTCATGTGTCCCAGATCATACCACTTATAGATGCTGGAGGCAGCAATTGTTCTCAAGCTTGTCTAACTCTGAAGCCCATGGTTTCTACTGATAAGACAAGAACAAATAAGGAGCAAAATGCATGCATGGATAAAAACCACATGATCATATCAATAGATACAAAAAAAGCATTTGATAAAATTCAGCAGCCATTTATGATAAAAACTCTCAGCAAAGTAGGAATAGAGGAAACATACCTAAACATAGTAAAGCCATATACGTACAACAAACCCACTGCCAGCATCATACTTAATGGGTGAAAACCATAAATGTTCCCTTTAAGGTCAGGAACAAGACAGGGATGTCCGTCCACTTTTACCTCCTTTATTCAATATAGTACTGGGAATCCAGGCCACATCAATCAGACAAGAAATAAAAAGGATCCAGATTGTAAAGGAAAAAATAAAACTGTCTTTACTTGCAGATGACATGATACTGTCCATACAGAACCCCAAAGATTCCACCAAGGAACTACTAAAACTGATAAATGAATTCAACAAAGTAGCAAGATACAAAATTAATATCTAGAAATCAGTTGCATTTTTATATGCCAGTTATGAACTAACAGAAAGAGAAATTAAGAAAACAATCCAATTCACAATTGCTTCAAAAAGAACACAATACCTTGGAATAAACCTAACCAAGGATGTAAATGACTTGTACTCAAAAAATTATAAGACACTAAAGAAAGAAATTAAAGAAGATACAAATAAGTGGAAGCATATACTGTGTTCATGGATAAGAAGAATTAATATCATTAAAATGTCTATACTACACAAAGCAGTCTATAGATTCAACGCAATTCCTATTAAGATTCCAATGACCTATTTCCAGAACTAGAATAAATATTTCAAAAATCTATATGGAACCATAAAAGGCATGCATAACAACAGAGACACTGAAAAAGAAGAAAAAAGCTTCAGGAATCATGCTAACTAATATGAAACTATACCATAAGGCCATAGTAACCAAAACAACATGGTACTGGCATAAAAACAGACATGTAGATCAATAGAACAGAACACAGAGCCCAGAAATAAACCCACACCTTTAAAGTCAGTTAATATTTGACAGAAGGAGCAAGTACGTGCAAAGGGTTAAAGATAGTTTATTCAAATAGTGGTGGTCTGAAAACTGGACAGATGCATGCAGAAAAATGAAACTATACCACCTTTATACACCACACACAAAAATAAATTCAAAATGGATCAAAGACTTAAATGTTAGACCCAAAACAATAAAAATACTAGAAGAAAACATAGGCAGCAAAATCTCAGACATTGCTCACAGCAATTTTTTATCACATGTATCTCCCCAGGCAAGGGAAACAAAAGGAAAAATAAACAAATGGGACTATATCAAACTAAAAAGATTTTGTATGGCAAAGGAAATAATCAACAAAATAAAAAGACATCTTGCAAAATGGAAGAGCATATTCTCCAATATATCTGATAAGGGTTAATATCCAAAATTTAAAAAAAAAACTTACAAACCTCTACATCAAAAAAAAAAAACACACAACTCAACTTAAAAATGGGCAAAGGGCCTGAATAGATACTTCTCCAAGGAGGACATACAGATGACCAATAGACATGTTAAAAGATGCTCAATGTCACTAATTATCAAAAAAATGCAAATTAAAACCACAATAAGCAGAAAAATACAAATTAAAACCACAATAGAATATCATATCACACCTGTTAGAATGGCTATCATCAGTAAATCAACAAGCAGTAAGTGCTGATGAGGATGTGAAGAAAGGGGGAACCTTTAAAGCAGTATGGATATACCTCAAAAAATTAAAAATTAATTTTCTTTTTGACACAGCAATACCACTTCTAGGAATATATATGTAGGAGCCCAAAACACTAATTTGAAAGAACATAAGCACCACTATGTTCATTGTAGTGTTATTTGCAATCACCAGGATATAGAGGCAGCTCAAGTGTCCATCAGTAGATGAGGATATATGAACTATGGGGCATTTACACAATGGAATTCTACTGGGCTGTAAAAAGAAGAAAGGTTTACCTTTTTGACAGTATGGATGGACCTGGAGAACATTATGCTAAGTGTAATAAGCCAGTCAGAGAAAGACAAATACCATACGATTTCACTCATGTGTAGACTCTAATGAACAAACAGAACTAAGAAGCAAAATAGAGGGAGACTCAGAGAGAGGAGGGTGACAGCTAAGGGAGGAATGGGTGGGGAGTGGATGGTTTGAGCAAAAAAGAAAAAGGACTCATGGACATGGACAACAGTGTGGTGATTGTAGGGGAGAGGTAGATGTGATAGGACTAAATGGTAATGAAAAAATACAATATTTTTTAAATGTCCCAACATTTTTATTGTGCATGGTAATCCTAAGTACAGGTAGTAATGCATGTTTTTCTCATAAGTATCTGGGGCCCTGAATAGGTAGCCCAGTTTGTTGGAGTGTCATCCCATGCACCAGAAAGGCTGTGGGTTCGATCCCCTGTCAGGGTACATACCTAGGTTACAGCTGTGAAGCCTGGTCAGGGTGCATCTAAGAAACAACTTGTCAATGTTTCTCTCTCATGTCGATGTCTGTCTGTCTGTCTGTCTGTCTATCTCTCCCTCTCTCCCCCATCATCCCCCCCCCGATTCTTTCTAAAAAATCAATAACACATATAATTGGGTGAGGATTTTAAAAATGAGTATCTGAGTTCTCATTACATGTGAACTTATTTTAGGTCCAAATTTGCCACTGTAAGCCCCACTTAACATTCAAAATTATGTATGGCTGTTAGGTTCCAAGTTACCTTTCAGAAAGGCAAGGAAGCTTTTTTTTTTTTATGACACTGGCAATGGTTATGAAACTAAAGATTGGAAGGATGATGTAAATTAAACAAAAAAGGTGGGTAATACTATCAGTGCATGAATAGAAACACAGCTGTGTAGTATTGATTCGCTGCCATGTGGACACATTGCCTATGGACCAATTGGAAAAGTGTAATGCTATGAGGTTTACCATCCCAACCAATGTGATGGAAAGCAGCATGCCTTTGAAAACTAGTTTCCTCTACTCATGGAAAAAATAGGCACTAAAAATAATATATATGCTCAGAGAAAAATTATTTTAAAAAGCAAACATGACCATGAATGAAAAAACTCAAATTTTAAGCTAAAGTAAGATTTATAAGATTTGAATTAAAAAAAAAAAAAACCCTGGCTAGTGTGGATCACTGATTGAGTGCTGGCCTACAAACCAAAAGGTCACCAATTGGATTCCCAGTCAGGGCATATGTCTGGTTGTGGGCCAGGTCCCCAGTGTGGGGTCCAAGAGGCAACCACACATTGATGTTTCTCTTCCTCTCTTTCTCTCTCCCTTACCCTCTCTAAAAGATAAATAAATAAAATCATTTTTAAGAAAGTTTTGAATAAAGAGATTACTGTTTTTAAACATGTTGACAAAGGCAATACTGCTGAAAAAAATTTAGATAACAAATACTTACTTTCTTATGTTCTAAAAATTATAGCCATGTTAGTGAATGGTATCTTGTGGCTTTATGTTTTCCTAATGACTGGCAATATTAGCAGCTTCTCTTAATGTGTTTATTAACCACAGTATGTCTTATTTGGAGAAATTTTTATTCAGGTCCTTTGCTCATTTTTTATTTTTAATCTTTTATTGTTGAGTTGTAAAAGTTATTTATATATTCTTGAT
Source organism: Phyllostomus discolor (assembly GCF_004126475.2). Lineage (NCBI taxonomy): Eukaryota > Metazoa > Chordata > Mammalia > Chiroptera > Phyllostomidae > Phyllostomus > Phyllostomus discolor. The sequence goes on from NC_040908.2 coordinate 114,520,883, forward strand.
ACTAGATCCTTAACACATATGTAATTATCAAATACTTTCTTCCAGTTTATGTGGAATATTTTATTATTTTAATTTTATTTTTATTAGTTTTTATTTTTAATTACAGTTGACATTCAATATTATATTAGTTTCAGGTGTACAGCACAGTGGTTGGACATTTATATAACTTACGAAGTTATTTCCCATGATGTGTTTAACACCCACCTGGCAGCACACATAGTCATTACAATATTACTGACTCCACTCCCCATGCCGTACTTCACACCCTCATGGCTACTTGTAAATGTCAATTTAATTTCAGTCCTTGAACCTTTTTCAATATTTTTAAACATTTATTCTTATAATTTCTTAAGTAAGACTTCTAAGTTTTAATGCAGCAGAATATTCAAAATAATCAGCATAAAAAAGCTTTATTTTAAAAAAAGTATTTATAGAACAAGATATAACATCTAACTATTTAACCCTACAGGGATGATTAAATTAAATAAAGTGAATTCATTATTAATGTGATATTGTTATCTTCTGCTGATTTAGAATGCCAAAATAAATTCCTATATTAAATAATATCAACCCAAATTTTTAAAATAAAGTCTTAGTTTTTATTTTATGAAAACAGATGGAAAATTTTCATTTATTCTAGTCAATAACCCACTCTCGTTTTTATCCCTGACTAATAATAACCCTAGTACTTTCCATTCAGTGTATATTTGTGGAACAGTTATTATTAACATGTGCTCATAAAAGTTCTTCTTAGTAATGTAGAATTTTCCCTTTTTTATACACTAATGTAGGAGCTACTAAGCAATTAAGAATACTTCCAAGCCTTTCTTCATAGATATTCCACAATTTGAGCATTTTTATTTCTTTTTTAAGGTTTTTATTTCTTTATTTTTAGAGAATGGGGAAGAGAGGAGAAGAAGGACAGAAACATCAATGTGTGGTTGCCTCTTATGCACCCCCTACTGGGGACCTGGCCTACAACCCAGGCATGTGCCCTGACTGGGAATCTAACCGGTGGCCCTTTTGTTTGCAAGCCAGCACTCAATCCACTGAGCCACACAAGCCTGGGCCAATTTAATCATTTTAGTGAAAGTCTTCAATTCTCCTCAAATTGCAAAAGACCTAACTTTAAAGTATTCAGAAATGTTTTATTTATTTTTATACTACCAAACATTTAACTTTTACCTAAAAAGTAATTTTATGATTAGGTTAACATTTATTTTACAGAGAAAGCAAGAATAAGAAAATCTTGTTAATGAATTTACAATTCATTAATTTAGCAAATATGTATTGAGTCCCCAATGTATGTGAGGAACTGCATCATGTAATGAGAATTCAAAAATGAAATAACCATTGTATGCCCTCAAATGACTTACATGAATGCACAGTTAATCACAGTATCATCACATCATTTCTACACATTCTTATGCAAACACAGAGATAGAAACTCCAAAACTTCCTGTGGAATTCAAGAGCTATTTCATAGATGGCATAGTTTAAACTGAGCTTCAAAGAATGAATTGCAGTTTTTCCCATTGAATAAGCTTAAGATAGAGTTGGAGGATGTCCTAGGCAGAGGTAACAACACGTACAGCAATTCAAGGAAATGTTAGAGTATTTATGGGAGACTTTAGTGTTGCTACAATATAAAATGAAAGAGGTAGGAGCAAAAGGTAAGGTCGTACAGGTGGGACTGATCATAACTTTTTAAAGTAGAGCAGCAGTATAAATTGGGTCTCAGAGGCAGAGTATTTGATTTAGTAACAGTAATGACATTTGTAAAATTGCAAATGCCCTCTCTGTGGAAGACCTATGTTCTTTTCCATCCTGATCCAATGACCTGCAAAAAACACAGTCATTCTCGCTTGCCAAACTAGATCAGTGTTTCCTAAACTGAGGATTATTATGTACTGATTATCAAGGAGAACAATGTTACTTGACCTTTGTTTCCGAATGTGTTTTTGTAACTCGAGATTCAGTTCTGTCTAATGCAGCAAACCTTTGTTCAATACCTTGCCTGCTGCAGACATGGAGTTAGGCAAAGAGGAAAGTTTCATTTTGCAATGAAATCTTTATATTGCCAGGAAATGGAATCTCAAGTGAGTATCTGTAGCAAAAAGTCTATTTAAGGTGTTATGGTGAGATAATGAAAGGAGTTATCATGTTTGCTGTGTTGCAAAGAAGATAATGCTTGACTTGGATATAAAGGGATATTATTAAGTCCTAGCATAGAGAAAAGACAACCTATGAAGCAAGAACAAGAAGGTGTACAAAGAAATAAATGTATGAAGCAATAAATTCATTAAAAGGGTTATAACAGGAGAGTGATGATACTTGAAAAATAAAAATGTAAGTGATTGACACAGAATGGAAGTCCATAAGGAAATAAGTCCAGAAAGCTGAGTAATTTGTCCCAGGTTCCACAGCTGGAAAGAAATGAAAACAAGATTTAAATTCAGATTAATCTGACTCTAAAGCTGGTATTTAAACCACGTGACTTTCTTTTGTTATATAATTTTAAAAGTACAACAATCGTCCAATATCCTAATATAGGCTTCAATACACAGGCACAATTTTGAAATCCAAGTCAAAGATCATGCATAGCAATGTTCACTCTAGTCATCTCTGTTGTAGGTTAGGTAGGTCTGATTAAAAAAAAAAAAACTCTAAGCAAAAGAATTGTATATATTAAAAGATAATGTCTAGATAACGAGGTTGAAACAAAATTTTAGGCTGTATTCAGGCTCAACAAGATAGCTTGTAATACTCAGTTATCAATATGTCGCATGGCTGCTCAAGTGGCTTCTAATGCTAACAAGAATCCTTTATAACCATAGTGCCAAACACAGAATTTAAGCAATTATTGTGTTAATTATTCCGAGTTAATGAAGCCCCTGTTTAAAGCTCACTAACTGCTAAAGAAGGTAAGGGTGTAATAACACAAAATTACTGCAGGGATTAAGTATGATAGCTTGATTACAAATTATTTAACATAAGATCTGCTACAGAATAATAAACAACTTTTATTCCTTTCTCCTAACTTTGAAAAGTATGTTGTAGTTTTTGGAGGCAAATCATTTCTATTACTGATGTACCAGGAGGTATATGTAAGTTGATTTTCTTAAAAAGAAATCATGTAAGAGAGGTGGGACTTTCAGAATAGTGGAGTAAGGAGCTCAGCAAATCCTCTTTCTAGGAAAACAACAATTTTACTTGATGAAAATTGTATTTAAAAAGGTATTTAAAGTCCCTGGAATTTTTTAAAAGCATACAACAAATAGAGAAAAATTCTTGCAACAAAATCTACTTAATCTCACTAAGAACAGCAAGAGTATATGGCATAACCTATTTCATTACTCATACCCATCTCTGTGTTCTTGGAGCTTTATTCCATAAAGATGTGGTTGAGAAGGGGGGTTGTTTCCTCCAGCTCCAAGTCTAGGGACATGGTTTTACAATGTGAGGATCAGGCTGCCTGCATTTCTCATTAACTTTATCTCCATGTTGTAGAATCTTTTTCCAAGAAAAGTAAATCAAGAGGGTTAGGTCCTTGCCCAGCCCAGATTTCAACCATAAGAAAGAATCTCTCCTCCAAAAGAAATATTTTTTGGAAAAATATTCAATAAATTAATAGCCGAAAATGTCTCAATATTAATGAAAAAGTATTTGTCTATGCCATCCAAGAAATGCAGTAAATCCAAGTATGATAAACATAAAAACATGTACACCAAGGTACATGATAGTGAAAATGCTGAAAACAAAGACCAGGAGAAAATTTTAAAAGTAACAAAAAGAAAACTGATTGATTCACCACATATATAGAAATTTCAATAATATTAATAGCTAACTTATCATCAGAAATAGTGAAGGTGAGGAGATAATGGGATGCCTTATTTAAAGTGTTGAAATAAAAAAAAAGTCAACCAAAATCTTATATATTAAAACTGTCTTTCAAAAAGGAAGGCAATTCTATAACATTATGAATATACTAGATCTCACTTTAAAAGAGCTGATTTATGTAAAATTTACCTCAAAAGAATAAAGAAAGACAAAATAAAGACATTTCCAAATGACCAAAAACTAAGAGAATTTGCTGCTAACAAATCCAAATTACATGAAGTAACAGAAAAATTTATTCAGGTTAAGTAAAAATTACTCCAGATAATAATTTCAATACATGTGAAAAAAAAGCAAAGAATATCAGTAAATCTAATTATGTAACTATAAAATATGTCATACATACAATAATATATTGTCATACATACATAAAATATGTCATACATACATATAATATAATATATATATAATTGTATATTTGGACTTACATAGAATGTAGTGTTTGACAGTAATAAGACAAAGGACATACATGAAAACAAACAAAACTCATTGGAGTAAGAAAATCACATCAGATAGTAACTCTACAAAACAATGCCAATGAAATTAAAGGGAGAATTAAACAATCTAAGAATAATGGTTGGAGAATCCAGTGCCTCACTTATGATAATTAATAGAAAAGCTAGGCATAAAATTTAGAAGGGAATAGAAGCTTGAAAAACTTTATAAAACACTTATACCTAAAAGATATCTATAGAATCTCCATTCAAGAACAGTGGAATACTTACTCTTTTCTAGCGCACATGAAACAGTATCTAGGATAGAACATCTGTTAGGGCACACACACACAAAATCTCAATATATGAGGTCTGTCCAGAAGGTATCCAGTCATCTAATATGAAAAATAGAGACACCTATTGAAGAAGATACAAGATACAAGAAGCAATGTACATAGGACAGTGACAGCTCAGCCCACTTCAAAGTAGGCACCTTGAGGCCTCACACAGTTCTCCCAGTTGCCATCAGCTGCCTCATCATATTTTCCTGCATCTCATCGATGGTCCGAAATCTTTTCTCTTTCAAAGGTGATTTTAGTTTTGGGAAGAGCCAGAAGTTACAGAGTGCCAAATCTGAGCTTTAGGGGGACTGAATCACCTGGGTGACTTGATGTTTTGCTAAAAGAACTGCACAAGATGTGATTTATGAGCAGGATGCATTGTCTTGATGAAGCTTCCAATCACCAGTTGCCTATAGCTATGGCCTTCTGAATCATCTGAATAGTTTCCACACAGGAATGTTCAAGCTTAATGTGGAATTTGAGGCATATTTGTTGCTCTACTCACTTACTTGTTTTGAGTGTGACAGCCACACAGTACATATGCCCACTCAATTGCATTTACCACCCCCACTGAATGAACTATACTGAAGTCATCATTGTTCATGCATGCACATTCCAGTCCACTCTCCTTGGCTGCCAGGTTGCATCAGTGTTGTGCAAACTGTTCTCGTTTTGTTATCAATGGCTGAACTTTTTCTGGACAGACCTCATATTCAAAAAGATTAAAATCTTTCCAAAGGATTAAAATCCTCTAAAGTATGTTCTAAGACAAAAATTGGATTAAATTAGAAATCAGTAACAGAAACTTGTGCTGCAAATCAGGAAAAATTAAACAACACATTTGTAACTAACCAATAACTCAAAAGAGAAACTACCAAATGTATTGAAATAAATGAAGGCAAAATAACAAATATATGCAGTTAATACAGTGGTTAGAGGGACATTTATACCTGCAATGAAGGAAAAACATCTGGAATCAAAAACCTAATTTCCTCCTTAAAAAATAGAACTGGGTAGCCCTGGCTGGTGTGGCTCAGTGGATTGAGCACGGGCTGTGAACCAAAGTGTCGCAGGTTCGATTTCCAGTCAGGGTACATGCCTAGGTTGCAGGCCATGACCCCCAGCAACCGCACATTGATGTCTCTATTTCTCCCTCCCTTCCCTCTCTAAAAATAAATAAATAAAATCTTTAAAAAAATAGAACTGGAAAAATTAAAGAAAATAAGAACAAGCTAAACTGAAAACAAGTAGACAGAAGGAAATTAGAGTGAAAATAAATGGAGAAAAAAAGAAGCAGTAGCTAAAAATAAACAAAACAAGAATTTGGTTAGATCAACAAACTTGGCAAACTTTAACCTTCCTGAGAGAAGCCTCAAATTACCAAAATCATAAAGAAACAGGATATGTCAATATAAACCATGGAGAAATAAACATTTCTCTATTTATTTCTCAATAATTTGGGGAACAAAAATTTTAAATATATATATATACACATTTGTGATATCACCTGAGACCTTCACCTTGAGAAAACTGAATGTTGAAACTATTGATTGCCTGAGTAGTCTCTCTCTACTTCTTCCCAAAACTTTTTTAAGAAGTTAAATTATTGTTTGACACCATGTTATTCTACTGAAACAGTTATATTTTAAAATCTTAATCAAATAAAATGCAATCTCTTTTTCTTGTTGATATTTCCAAGGGAAATGTAAGAATTGGTATGTGAACAAATTATTTCATTATGCAAAAGGAAATGAAATTGCTGCTATTGGCAATAGAATTAAAAACAGTAAATCTTGGTTGACTTCTTTCCAAAGGTTAGTTTGGGGATTGTTTTTTAGATGAGTTAGCGAGTGATTTGAAGTGTCAGTACAATTATATACCTGTCAGGAACAATGATTCTATCTCTTCTAATTGATCTCCAGTGAATTCTAAGCACTGTTAGGCAGTTCTGCCTATACTCTAAGCTGTCAGTGAAAAAAAAAAAAAGAAAGACAAACAAGAAAACTATTACAAAAAGCAAATGAAGCAGTAGAACATGGGAATTTGCTACCTGAGAATGTGGTCTTCGGTTTTTGATGCAGAAAAATGTACTGTCACTTTGAGAACCCCCACCATTGAGCCCTTCACTAGTAGTATGTACTTCATTAAAAGTATTATTTTTCCCTTCAAGTGGCATACTCTTGAAGTGATAAATATTGTCCTGAAAAACAAGATAACCTTCACAGAATTCCTGCTGTATTGACATGTATATTGACATGTCAATGTATAAACACATTGATATACAACAGTCAAGCAACATCTTACTGCTCGGTCTTTAAAAGTGTTGTTCCCTTTATCTAAAATAATGTGTCCCCTCTTTTCTGTCTGATGAGCTTCTGCTCACCTTTCAAAATTCTGAAGCATTATTGTGACATTCTCTATTCTCCCTTTGAACCACTGAATAACACCATTTGCACTCTATGGTAACTCTTCTTACATTTGGTTACTCTTTGCGGTTAATGTTAAATTTCATGGGTTTATCACAATACTTAGCCTATGGTATTTTATACAATAAAATTATCTTTGCTTTCCTCAAAATTAACTTAATATTCTTACCTTCTCCCTATTGATACTACATATTCATTCACACTTTTGTTTGTTTTCTTTATACTTTACTTCTCTGGCTAAATTGCAAGTTTCATGAACATGACAATTATGTTTTCTTACACTATGGCATTTCTAACAAAGACTCTCTAAGGAAAAAAAAATATATATATACAACCTTCCCTTGATATAGCATTTTATAGTTTAAATAGTATATTCATTTTATTTGGTTATAAATGTTTATAATAATCCTCTGAAATGGTGGTGTTATTTCTATTTGGCTCATGGGGAAGGAAGGAGCGCCTAGTCATTTCTCGAGTCGCGTTGCAGTCACACAGTAAGGTGCTTGTAGAATTTGCAGCTTGTGATTAGATTTTCTGAATCCATACTTATTGAAAAGTCCAGCTAGTCTATGACCAAATGGCTTTACATCTTTATAAGAATTTATTGAAATTACAGTACATTTATTGTAACTTTTAGGTAAATACTTAATTATGGTGTATTGTTTAAACAAGCAAAATACTTAATTTCATTTCAAAATAATAAAAAGTTTACATTTTAGATTTTTAAAAAATTGTTTAGAGATTAGATGGCATGCTTGTTTGCTTGTTTTTAGGAGACAGACATGAATCATAATATCAAAGATATATTTATGATATTAAATGATATATGTTGACTATAGAAAATTGAGAAAATATAAAAATATAGAACCCCATGAAATGGAGATTAATTATTGTAAATAGTTTATCATATTTTCTTTCAGATTTGTTATTTGTATGTATATGATATTAACATAAGCTATTTAATATCCTCAATACAATTATAGGGGCCTAGAAAAATAATTATTTAGAAGTATATTTTTAAATTATTAATTGCTATTTAGAAACCTAGCTTTCTATTAAGTTTTACATTTATTTTGACAATAATTAACAAATTTACAATCTGTTTTATCTTAAAAGTTCAATTATAGGTTATCTTTGATAACATTTGTTCCCAATTCCAAAGTATCTCAAGATCCTTCAATTATTTTACACTGTAATTCTAAATTTATGTATTGGATTTCCATTATTAAGTATTTTAGTTTTTCAACTTAACAAAAAAACTTCCAAAGTACTTAAATCTAGTAAAGTAAATTCATAGATAAGTGAACTCTCATGTACCAGTGCTGTGTACAAACTTAGAAAGATTTCCACTGAAAATCACACCTAAGTTAATCAATTATATATGGTAATTTCACATTAGAAAACTATACATTTCTCTAATAGGCCAAATTCTCTTAGACATTGCAAATCTTTATAGTGTAAAATATCCATCCATTCTTTCTTAAGCTCCAAATGTTTAAAGTATATGTTTATTATTTTTAATTTTGTTTACTCATTAATAAATCACATAAAATATTCTAATCAATGGGCAACCTCCTCAGTAGGTAGAAGTTGCATGCATGATGAGCAGAAATTTTGGCTGGAACTCAGAATTCCTGCTGGAGCCTTTGCTGAGATGCATTGAGCCCTCGTACACTTCTTGTCAAGGACTTCATGATAAAAAGGGGTTTGTCTTACAGTCCTCAAAACTTCCTTAGTTCAAGACCATGATCCACATGGGAAGTTTTAAACTTCCTCAGTCTGCCAAGTGTATTCTTTAGTTTTTGTATTGCTTTGGCTAAGATACTGAACTATCTTCCTCCTTCCTCCAAAAAACTTTCAAATTGACAATTGTCTTGGGTCTCTTGTCCAGCTAGACACTAAAATAATATTTTTTTGATTCTGCAGACATCAAGGCTATCTTTGAATCTTCATTTAGTTCAAGGTGACATGCCTGTATTTGTTTACATGGTCGAAAACATCCTGATGATTTTGCTTACTGTTATGCTATTTGTCTTCCGCATATCACTGAAATTATTCATTCATTGTTTTGAATATATACATACATTTTTACCCATTACCCAGTTATATTCATATTTTTTTTATTTTCAGAATTATGTATAAGACCTTGATGGAATGAAATTACAAGTTCCAAAAATCTTTAAAGAATTTTACACCTTTTGGCAAATTGCTTTTCAAAATCCTGGCACCCTGGAATTACTGGGGGATTTTTTAGATCTTTTTTATAGGCATATATTTTCTACCAAAACTGGATTCATAATGTACACTGAGTTTGATATGGTGCTTTTAAATTGAACATTTAATCTTGAGAATTTTTTATGTCAGTACTCATACAACATGATTTGTAACAGCTGTGGAATATTCCATTATAGGTTGTATCATTTCATTAGCCCTTTATTACATTTACATTTCTTTCTACTGTAAGTGTTGCTTTCATATGCACTCATATAAATATATTAATTTTCAAAAATTATTTTTAATTAACAATGTGAACTAAGTGAAAAGAAAATTCTACTTCTAGATAGAATTTGGGAACCTACCCTATAGTTTAGTCTTGAGATTTTGTATATGAGAGCTTCATAAATGCTAGAATTGTGTTCTGTTAGTACCATCCAACACAATCTGACATATAGCAAAGAGTTAAATTTTTGTTATGCGAATAAATAATGGGAGAAATTAATATAGGTGGCATAGCCTATTTAATTTCTAATATAACCAAGCATGTTGATCATTTAATGTAAGAGACATTTTTAAATCAATGGGAGGTGATATGTTTTATTTTATTTTGTTTTGTTTGTTTGTTTGTTTCACCATCTGTTTAATTCAAAAAAGCAACAAGATTTCAGGCATATTTTTCAATAATGAAGGGTCATTGAGAGCTAATAACTAGCAACTTCCTTCTGTGCATTCAACTCCCTTCCTCTGATCGTGAATTCTCCAAGGATGCTTTACACCTTGATCATTACTGCATAATAAAAAGAGCCAGGGTTACAGGAGGAAGCATAAAAAATGAAAGATCACCAGACTTCAATATCACCCAAACCTCCACAAGGCTCCTTATTAATCAGCTCTTGAGAGCTACAACTAATCTCAATGATGAGTAAAGAGGGAATAGTTGATTGTCTCACTGAGGCAGCTCTGTTTTGATAGCCCCTTGACTCACGTTCCTGTCATCATGAGGTCCCCTATTGAGTGAACTAATTGAAACCTCACGAAATGGTGTCACTTGAACAGCATTACTCCTGCCTGATTGCAAGCAGCTCCAACTTCACTTCACAGTGATATGGGTCACAACATGGAAAGGATTAATTCCTGCTTGATTAATCTCTGCTGCTATAACATGAAATGCACTTCATGGCAAGTGGGCTCTTTGCATGTTTGCTAACCTGCCACACTGGCAATTGTTTTGTGGGTCCTCTGTAGCATTCAAATAAGCATTTAAAAGAAGTATTCTTTTACTTATGAAATGTAAGCCAATGATGCAGATGGTGCTAAAAATAGTATCTGGTGAGATTATATGTAGTTGTGTGTGTGTTTATAAGATTAATTAAATTAATTCCTGTACAAGTGGCTTAATGCAATGTTTTATGTAAAATGCAGTCACAACAATCTATTGGGAGATATAAACATTTAAGAAAATTTTTTCAATTTATAGAATTTATTGAGGTAAAACTGGTTTACAAAATTATGCAGGGTCCTGGTGCACAATTATACAACACATCATCCAATCTGTACACTGTATTTTGCATTTACCACCCCAAATCAAGTCTCCTTCCATCCCCATTTATCCCCATAAATGACATCGTAGGGTAAGTAACAAGACCCATAATAAAGTTCTTTAAAATATCCAAGAATCCCTATAAAAAGGGGTTATAGATGTTCTTGGATATTTTAGAGAGCTGTTGCAATTTCTAGAACCTCTTGCAGGAACATGTGAAGCATGTTATTATAATAGTGTAACATTTTATGAAGTTTGGATATTTGAAAGAACTCACAAGACTATCAAGCATGCACATATAAGACTTTCATTGAAAGGCAAAGGCCATGTATAGTAAGAAGAGATAGTGCAGATAAGCATACTTTATGCAGGGGTATTCAACCCACAGCCCGCAGGCCACATGCAGCCCAGGATGGCTATGAGTGTGACCCAACACAAAATTGTAAATGTACTTAAAACCATTTTTTATCAGTTTTCATTAGTGTTTGTGTATTTAATGTGTGGCCCAAGACAACTCTTTTTTTTTCCAATTTGGTCCAGAGATGCCAAAACGTTGGATGCCGCTGCTAGAGAGATATCAGGTGTAAGGACCCCAAGATCCTTATTTAAACATGGAAATACTTTTTTTTTTACCAAGAACTATGCCATAAATCTTGACTTCAGAAAAACTCAAACTAGAATTTCCACTGGGATCTTTTCTCTCTTTTTGTCATATAGCCACACCAGGCTGGCTAATCAGTTATGCCAAGTGAAGCCATCAGTAAACAAACCAACACTGGAGGTTCCCAGGGGAGTTTCACATTCTAAAAAGCACATGATTGATCTCATTGCCCTTTGCTTGATCAATAGTCAAAACCAGACATCTAGGAATGCCCAGATATAAGTATACAGCTTTCCCATACAGCTGTAAAGTAGCTCTGTTTTCTGTACATAGTATCAGTGATAAGTAGCTCTATTAATTTCCTATTGCTACTGTAACAAACTGCCATAAACTTAGTTGTCTTAAAAATATATTACCTTATAGTTACAGAGATCAGACTTAAAAAACTGTTTCTAAATAATATATATAAAAGACCTAGTAGAGTATTTGTTTTATCTCATATACTAAACAAGTGAAAACTTTTTATATCCTTTTTGGGATCACCAAATATAATACTCAACTATGTAAAATAATTTTGTATTATATTATAACTATAAAGAGTATTAATCAACAGATACACCCATTTTTAAAGTTCTTTTTAGGAGGCACTTAATATTGATTTCTGTAGTCCTCCTGTGTGTTTTAACTATTATTACATGAATAGGACTCATATATGGGACCCCTCTCTTTCTCTCACACACATACACACACACACAGACATGATGTTTCTTTCCTTTAGGTTGATCCATTTCTACACAACACCAACTCAACTTCTTTAACTCTAAATAACTCATAAAACAACTCGAGTTTTGGGTTTTAGAAAACATTCACAAACCATATTAACTTAAGGAATTTTGTTGATATTCACTGAGCTTTTCTTAAGAAAATTCAGTGCTAAATAATTCCAAGTAATCCCTTCCAAAATATAGTAAATATTCTGTTTCTCAATGAACAGAAACTTTTCCAAGGGTAAAAAGCAGTGAATCAATGTCTTCAACAACCTATAGAAATTCCCACAATTTTATAAATAACAGATGGAATATATTCTCTTTTTATAAGTCAACACTGTCAATCTCCTCTGGTTCTATTATCTTTATGGTTCTTGAGGCATTGTAATTAACATGGATATGAATGTATTTCATTAGCTTTTTATGAATATACCAATTTGTCCTTCTAATAAAACTATAGTAAGTATTTATCCAACTATCAACTGCTATGTTGTGTCAATCACCAGATTCTTTACATTTTTTAACTCAAAAGAAATCTTGTTTACCATTTGCTTCAAAAATTTTAAAGGGCTCTGCAGGCAATTTGCATATGTCACTAGTTTAACTGAGCAAAATTAGCAAATTAAATCTTAATTAGCTAATTTTTGCATAATTTTAGGGAAATTATATGCTTTGTGCAGATGACAGGTGGGAGGTAAGGCATTTAACTTGTACTGAATTGAAGTTTTTCTTGACTTTATGAATTTTAATAGAAAAATAACATTTAGCAGTTAAAATGTGTGTCAAACTGAATAGGTCCAATCTGGAGCCACTAAAAAAATTATGTTATGAAAGAGAATCATTATAGACATTGAAATATTCCTAATAACATACATAAGCATTATTTTTAAATTAAGAGGATTTTTCAAATAGGTTTCATTGTTTATAGTAACCTTCTAAATTGTGATACATTAATAGAATGTGAATGAATGTTAATTCATGATTCACACATATATTTATAGTAAAGTCATAACTGGCACCATACATAGTTAAAACAACATTATTGACTCTTTTCCTTATGCTGTATTGTATATCTCTGTGACTGTTCTGTAACTACCAATCTGTACTTCACAATCCCTTCAATTCTTTCATCAGTCCCCCATTCACCTCCCTTCTGGTATAAGCCAGTAGGCTCTCTGCATCTATGAGTCTGTTTTAATTTTGTTTGTTCGCTTATCTTGTTCTTTAGATTGCACATGTAGGTGAAATTATGTGATAGTTGTCTTTCTCTGGCTGGCTTATTTCACTGAGCATAATACCCTATAGGTCCCTCCATGCTGTCACACATAGTAAGATTTCCTTCTTTCTATAGCTGAATAATATTCCATTGTAAATATGTACCACTACTTTTTTTATACTGGGTACTAATAATAAGTACTTAGGTCCCTTCTATATCTTGGATATTACAAATAATGCTGCAATGAACATAGGGTGTACATTTTTTCAAATTAGTGTTTGGGGTTTCTTATGGGTTTCCCCATAAGTGGAAGCTCTGGGTCATAAGGCATTTCTATTTTTAATTTTTTGAGGAAACCTCATCCTGGTATTAAATATTTATATGGGAGGCTTGGTCACGTTGTGCCACAGTAATTATAATTGTGTCAGTGGAGGTGGCGTGCAGCCCTCCGATCCCTTGGACTGGTACCCTCAGGCTATCTGTCACCTTTGTGGTGCTTCCTCTTTCTGAACTTTCTCCCACTAGTCTTCCCACTTTTCTTGGTATCAAATCAGTCCTCAAAATGTCAGCTAAGTGTCTGTAGAAAGGAGATCTTTATTCATCCAACTCCATCTTGCTAATGAAAATATCTTTTTTTCACTACCATACCTACACTTCATCTTTTCAATTTCTATAATTCTATTCTAATAGCTAATTCTGAAAAGGGCACACTACATTCCATTCTTGTAATAGATACTTGCATTGTATATGTTATTCAGACAGTATATTCATGCTGCTGTTTTATTTGATAGATTTGCATTTACTTGCTCCTTGTGTGTGCCTCTAATTGTACATAAATAGTTTTGTCTTTTTTCCCCTTGATTGGGGAAAAAATGACATCACTTCTGGTATGGAATAAGAGTTTAATTTAAATTATATGAGGAAAGAGCCCCAATATGTTGGTTTAAAAAATGAATGTCAACATTTGGCGTTTGGATTGTCTACATAAGTGTAAGCTTTTAGCAGGGTTCCAGTTGAACAAATTATAGTTTTTGACTATAATTAATGGGAAATATGTAAATATCTACAACTTTATAGCCAGCATTTCCTAAATTACTCATGAATTACTAATTGCCTGTTTCAGCTACAGCATATGCAAATATAATTTTATAGAGAAGAAATACTAAAAACTCCAAGGGCCATTTGTTGAAAAATAAATAATGACATTGAATGCTTTACCAACAGGAGAGGGCACTATTTTCCTTTGAGCTGCTAACTTTTCCCAGATCTATCTTAGATGAGAACTGGAAACTGAAAAGAAATACCCTTGAAAGCAAAACTAGCCTTAGACTTGGGTACAGTATGTGGCCACTTTCATGAAAAGCAGGTTGGCATATGGAACTTGAGTTTGAAGACAAGCAGGTTTGGATTTGTCTGCTACCCAGACCCCTAACCAATCATAGTACTGTGAGCAAGTAGCTTGAATTCTCTAAGCCTCACTTTCCTCAGGTCTAAAGCAATACAATAATACCCATGTTGACAAGTTTAATGAAATCATATGTTAAATATGAATTCAGTATATGATATAAAGTGCTCTGTTTCTATGATAATAATAATGTTGATGATAATTATTTTATTTTGCCTTAGTAAAATGATTTTATACCTAAACATATTTCTTTCCCTGGTGCCATGAGATGAAATTCCATCAGTTACAGATGTCTTTATTTAGATTTCACAGTTCAAAAAAAAACTTAGGACACCACTGATTTTTCTGGAGGAACAGACAAACAAATTACAAAATCATAGTATTTTAGTATGTTACCCTCCTGTTAAATATTGCAGGGTATGGAAGAATATGGGATTTTTAAAGTGGAAGGCCTGCATCAGAGAATGGGCTCCACTTAATAGTTCCGTGGCTTTAGGATTATCCAAGTCACAAGTCTCCAAATCTCATTTTAGAAAACTATTATGTGGGAATAATAGGAAAGTGTACCTCAGAGTTTCCTTCATTCTAACAAACACATATTAGTCCCTCATATAAATCTATGTCTACATGGAGATTACTATCAGACAGGGAAAGTCATAAAAAGAAATAATGTAATAATTTCCTGATAAATACAATGATAGAACAAATGATAAGATACAGATAAAATCAGGAAACGATATAACTTTTTGTTGAGATTCAATTGTGGATATTCATAGGAGGTAACTGATACTTGATCAAGGACTAGAAAATGCATAAAACAAATAGTAAAGTCGATTATTATTTATACTTTTTAAAATAATAATTCAACATAAATAGAACAATTCACCAAAGCTTATTTATAAATTTAATTGGAAAAACTCCCCAGATAATTTTATTAATTAATCTATTCATCTGCCTATATATATACGTCACTTCCCCCAAACCAAACTAATTCTGAAATTGATGTAAAAAAAAATATTGAAGCAAACTTTAGAAAAGAAAAAAAGCAATAAAATAGAGTTGTCATTACCAGATATTAAAACTTATAAAATTGCTAATATCAAAAGAATATCATATTGGCAGACCTCTGGTCAAGATGGCACTGTAGGTAAACATGGCACTTGCCTCCTCCCACAACCACATCAAAATTACAACTAAACTACAAAACAACCAGCATTCAGAACTGCCAGAAATTGAACTGAATGGAAGTCCTACCACTAGGGAATTAAAGACAAAACCACATCGAGTATGGTAGGAAGGGCACAGACACAGAACAGGCTGGCCCCATGGCCATATATGGTGGTAAAAAATCAAGAGGGATAGCTCAGTTGCAGAAGTCTCCCCTGAGAAAGGAAGGGTCCCAGGCTCACACCAGGCCCCCAGCTCAGGGTTCCAGTGCCAGGAAGAGAAATTCCCACAATTTCTGGCTATAAAAAACAATGAATATTGAGACTGAGGAAGATGTAAACTTCTGGAATCCCAGGAATTTCCTCTTAAAGGGCTCATGCATGGACTTAATCACACTCACTACCTCTGAACTCCAGCACTGGGGCAGCAACTTGAAAGGAGCCAGACATATGGGAAGGAACTAAATTATCTGGCATCAGGGCCTGAACTGGAGGGGAAGCTTCCTCTCAGACAGAAGTATTGGCAGAGAACATTGTACCTTTGCTGAGAAACCCCCTTCACAACAGAGCCTACAGGTAGATGCCAATCTGAGATTCCATCAACCTGGCTTACCCTGTTTGCCCAACCCCGTTGATTCCCTGAGGCTCTGTCTCATCCAACTTTTGAGCCCAAACAAGATGTTTCCAGTGGTTTTTCCATATGAATTACTTGTTTTGGCTCATGCTTCAGATTTTCCTAAATTCACTTAAAGAAGTAGCACCTGGCCTCAGTGAGCCTTGTACCTCTTGCTAAGTAGCCCCAGGCCCAGCACTAGCAGAAACCAGCCTTGGTTCATAACTTGGCCTCACTAGGCACCTCCAAGCCCAGCACAAGTAGCAGCCATTGGCAGATCACTTTGCAGTTTATGCTAGGTGCCACCGGGGAGAAAACATGCAGTGGCTGACCTTGATCTGCACCTCCCAGGAGGTTCCAGAGCCAGCACACCCAGTGGACAGCTTTAGATCACATCTCAAACACTACCACCCAGTCATCTCCACAAGCAACACATGCAAGGGGCACTGTCAGCAGGCACCAGAGTCCTGCTGAAGTAAGTTTTATTCTGTGAAGTGGACCCCTGCATAGCTGATCCTCCACAGAGATTGGAGGTCAGTGATCAATGGTCATAGGCAGTTTTTATAGCTGACCACCCTGCATAAATTCCTCCTATTGATGTGCCAACAGCAATCAAGGCTCAACTATTAAAAAAGGGTATACACAGCCCATGGTGGATGCACTTTGAGTACCCAGCTTGGGTGATAGGGAGGCTATGCCTGTAAGGTGGACCCTACAGGACACCTTATATATTAGGCCACTCTAACAAGCCTGGGAGATATAGCAGCTCTACTAATACACAGGAACAAACACAGGAGGGTGCCAAGATAAGGAAACAAAGAAACATGTCTGAAACAAAAGAACAGAACAAAACTCTACAAAAGAAATAAAACAAAATGGGGACAAGCAATCTATTAGATACAAAGTTCAAAGCACTAGTTATAAGGATGCTCAATAAACTTAGTGAGAAACTTAACAGCATAAAATAAAACAGCCGCAAATGGAGGATACCCTGATTGAAATAAATAACAATTTAAAGGGAATCAATAGTAGAGTTAATAAAGCCAAGAATCAAATCAGCAATTTAGAATATAAGAAAGCAAAAAAAAACCCCACCCAATTAGAACACCAAGAAGCAAAAAGAACTCCCCTTAAAATGGGAATTATATAAGGAGCCTCAGGGAGAACTTCAAGTGTACTCACATTTGCATCATAGGGATGCCAGAAGGAGAAGAGAAAACAAAAACAAAAACAAAAACAAAAAAACAAGAAATTGGAAACCTGCTTGAAAAAATGACAGAAAACTTCCCTAACCTAGTGAAGAAATAGACATGCAAGTCCAGGAAGCACATAGAGACCCCAACATGGTAGACACAAAGAGGCCCACACCAAGACACATCATAATTAAAATGCCAAAGGTTAAAAACAAAAAGAGAATCTTAAAAGCAGCAAGGGAAAAGCAGTTAGTTACCTACAAGGGAGCTCTCGTAAAACTGTCAGCTGATTTCTCAAGAGAAACTTTACAGGCTCGAAGGAAGCCCTGGCTGGTGTGGCTCAGTGGATTGAGTGCCAGTCTGTGAACCAAAGGGTTGATGGTTCAATTCCCAATCAGGGCACATGCCTGGGTTGTGGGCCAGGTCTCTAGTAGGGGGCATGTGAGAGAGTCAATCACACATTGATGTTTCCCCCCCTCTCTTTCTCCTTCCCTTTCCCTCTGTCTAAAAAGAAATAAAATCCTTAAAAAGCAAAAAAAAAAATTAAAAATTAAAGGTAACTTTGCAGCCCAGAAAGGAGTGACAAGAAGTATTCAAAGTGATGAAAAGCAAGGACCTACAACCAAGATTACTCTACTCAGCAAAGCTATCATTTAGAATCACAGGACAGATAAAGAGCTTCCCAGACAATAAAAAGCTAAAGGAGTTTGTTACTGCCACCAAACTAGTATTATATGAAACCTAAACAGTCTTCTTTAAGAAGAATATCAAAAATATAAACAATAAAATGACAATTAATACATACCTATCAACAATTGAATCTAAAAAAATAAAAGAAACCAGCAGAACAGAAACAGAATCATACATACAGATAACATTTTGATAGTTGTCAGATGGGTGGGGATTTGGAGGATGAAGAAAAAGGTGAAGGCATTCCGAAGTACAAATTTGTTGTTACAAAATGGTCATGGTGATATAAAGTACTGCATAGAAAATATAGTCTATAGTAGTCTAATAACTATGTATGGTGTCAGATGGATGTGATATTTATCGGGATAATCACTTATTTAGTTATACAATGTGTAGTCACTGGTGTGTATATCTGACACTAGTATAACAATATATGTAAGCTGTAATAGAAAATAAAAATAAATAAATTTAAAAATATCATATCGACATACTAAAAAAAGACAAATCAATGGAACAAGATATAAGCTATAAAACAAATACAAATACATTTTTGGTGAGAATTTAAAATGTGATAAAGCTGGCATCTCAAGTCAATAATGAAAAATATTTTTTATATTACTGTAGTTGAACAGCTAGGTAGGCTTTTAGAAATAAAATTGGATCCATGCCTGGCATTGAAACAGGATAAACTCCAAATGAATACAAAATTTAAGCACAGATAAAACCTTAGAAATACTAGAAGAAATAATATAAAGATATTTAAAAATTCTGTAAAATTTTAGAATAAAGAATATCTTTCTATTTCTCAAAATCAGAAATACACAAATAAAAGACTGATAAAATCAAAACTTGACTTGTCAAAGTCAAACTATAACCTGAGAAAAGTATGATACTCAAAGTAAAGGTCAAGTGCTAATTTCTCAAAATATAAAAAGGGTTTACTTGAATTGTTAAAAACAATTTAAAATGTCCAAAAAATATGAATAGATGATACACAGGAAAAAAATGTAAAATGTCCTGTAATCATGAGAAATGATGCTCCACCTTATTCATTAGCTGAGAAATTAAAATGAGAACCTTAGTCAGATGTATTTTATCCATCAGGTTGGAGAAATACATAGGCAGGACAAGATAATCTATTGATTATAAGTACCAAATCTCACAGCACCTAGGAAGGACATTTGGAATTATTTGTTAAAATATAAATGTGTTTAGCTTTAGACATGGTATTCCCACCTCTGAATTTATTCTGGTGATGTACCTGCATGTTCATAAAATTACATATGTATTAGTTATCAATGGTAGTAATATTATTTTATTTGCCAATGACTAGTTACATAAAAAATGGTGTGATCACTCTATGAAACATTTTGCTATAAAAAAGAATAAGAAAACTCTCCTCAAACTTACATGAAAAATACTCCAGGATTTATTATCAAACCAAGACAGAGAAAGACAGAGGAAGAGAGGGAGGGAGGGGTTGAAAGACAGTAAATGAGAGAAGCAAGAAAATAAAACTGTTATGTTGTCTTTTATATAAAAAAAGAAAAATAAGAATTTATATTTATATTTGCTAGTATCTACATTACAAAAGTTTTCATGAAAATATGCACAATAAATTAATAAAAATGGTTATCCATGACAGCAAATATCACAAGGTGAATAGAGACAGGGATCTCAGCACAACAATTGTTCTATCATTATGTTTTACCCCAATTCTTTGTTTTTGTAAAATTTGAGATCTTCAGAAAAGCTGGAAGAATAGTAAAATGAGCATCTGTATACCTATTATTCAGATTCACCACTTGCTATCATTTTGTCACATTTGCTTTACCTCCCATTCATGAGTGAAAGGAAAGGCTTGCCACTGTGACCTTCCCAGGTAACCGAGAGGAGTCTGTCCTGATTGGCCCTCTTTTCCACCCATTTGTTCCTTATTCATTCAACAAACATTCCTGAACCCCTATAATGGAGGAGGAACTATTTTAAGCATTGGGACATATTTGTGAGGAAAAAAATCAAAATCTCTGTACCTGTTGTACTTTGTCTTTATATGTACCTTAAAGTGATGAAGACCAGAATCACAAAAGAACCCATTTTTCACACATTCTGTTGCTTGAATTTCTCTCCTGAACCAAACATCCTAAATGAAAAAATAATATAAAAGAGAAACTTATCTACTTTTCTTTTTCTTATTTATGCCCATTCTCAAAATATACAATAAATAGTCCCAACAAATAACCTTTAGCAAGAAATGCAATAGCCTTCTGAAAACCACTATGAAAACAGAATCTTCTTCTTCAGGTAGTGAATAAAAGACTCCTTTTTAGAGAAATGCAATTAGGAGAAATTTGATTGTTGTGCCCTTCAAACTTCTATTAGTCATATGATCATTTAGATATTTGCAAATGAGGACTTTCCTAATAGTAAAATATGGAAGTCATTGCTCAAGCTGAGACTCAAGTGCTGAATCTTAATAGGAATTTCCAGGTGCCTTGCAAGGAGACCTTCCAGCCCAGGTAGTAAAACTATGTTTCTGAACTACCCTGTTTAGTCAGCAAAGGCTGCCATAAATAATACCATAGACTGGGTGGCTTAAACAACATAAATTTATTTTTATATTTCCTTTAGGCTAGGGAGTCTAAGATTAAGGTGTGAGCAAGGTAGGTTTAATTCTGAGGTCTCATCTCTTGACTTCAGACAGCCACCATCTCACTGTGTGCTCATGTGGCCTCTTTGTATACTCATTGGGAAAGAGCAGCAAAGCAAGCTCTTTAGTGGCTCTTCTTATAAAGGGCTCAACTATCATGAGCCCCCTATGCTCAAAACCTTATCTAACCCTACCTACCTCCCAGAGGTCCTACCTCTAAATATGACATTAAGGGTTAGGGTATCAACATATGAATTTTGAGGGACACAAATATTCTTTCCAGAGCATTTCCTGGGAATAAAAATATTTCTGTGAAGAAGCAGGTTTACATACCTCTCTGGCTGCTCATCAGTGAATTCTGATTCAGTCAGTCTGGGGAAGTGATGGAATGGGGCTTGCACAGTCTTTGGAAAGGGAAGAATTGACAGTAGGAGACTTAATGTCAATAGGATACAGGAATATAAATTCAGACTTAGAGGAAGATAGAGCCTGGAGAATGCTAAGTGGTCAGCCATCACAAATGAAGCACGATGCTTAACAAAGTTTTGAGGAAAAAACAGCCCTTGCTCTGTTATACTTCCTGTCTGATGGCTGAAGGCCATTATTTAAGGTGGCCTTGACTACTTTACATTCCCTGAAATAATAGTCACAAGCTTTAGAATGTATTACCACCTTGTGTGACTTCTTCCTTTTCTCCCTCTATTACTTTTTCTATAGCTTATTTTGTTTTCTTCTGTCTAGTACTTTTACATAACTGTCAATATAATTTTTACATGTGTTGTTCCATCAGAAGGATTCCTTTGTCATACAGAGAAGCCTTCATAATTATTAGCAAGAAATAATGGGTGTTGAGGACTTTCTTATAACCAGAATTTGCATAACTGTAGTTGCAGAGACACAGGTCCAGGTTCTTTGGCATGATGCTCTGAATTACCCTGGTTTAGAAAGAAAGCTGTTATACACACCATACTTACTAGAGGAGAGAAGAATTTCTGTTTCTTTTGAAATTCTGGAATAAGAGTTTCCTTAGAAATTTAAAAAATGGAACTACTGCCATTTGACCTAGTGATCCCACTTCTGGAAATATATCCTAAAAATGCCAAAAATACCAATCAGAGACAATATATGCACTATATGCAATATATCAGATAATATGTATCAATAATTTTGATAATATATCAATATATGCAATATATCAGATAATATGTCAATAATTCATACAATAGCCAAGATCCAGAAACAGCCTGGGTGTCCATCAGTAGATGAGTGGACAAAAATGATGTAGTACATGTACACAGTGGAATACTACATGGTTGTAAAAAAA
Source organism: Phyllostomus discolor (assembly GCF_004126475.2). NCBI lineage: Eukaryota > Metazoa > Chordata > Mammalia > Chiroptera > Phyllostomidae > Phyllostomus > Phyllostomus discolor. The sequence continues at coordinate 114,543,363 of NC_040908.2, forward strand.
AAAAAGAAGGAACTCTTAACGTTTGCAACAACATGGAGGGGTCTGAAGATTATTATGCTAAGTGCAATAAGCCAGTCTGAGAAGAACAAATACCATATGATCTCACTTACACGTGGAATCTAATGAACAAAATAAACTGATTTAAAAAATAGGACTAGAGGCATGGACGCATGGAACAGAGTGACAGATCTCGGGGCGGAGGGGTGTGTATTGGGAGGACTGGAAAAGATTAGCCAAAGAACATATATGGATATATAAATAGCCCATGGACCCAGACAACAATATGGTGTAGGCTGAGGGGCAGGCAGGGTGGAGGGGACAAAGTGGGAAGTGAGGAATGGGGCACATCTGTAATAGTGTCAAGAATAAAAATAAAATTAAAATATAATTATGGAATAACAGTATTGGCTTCTGCTTGCATCTACACATTTTTCTTGTCTAGCAATAGAGCTGACAAGCAGGAATTTTCAAATAAATATTTTCAATATTTTGATTGAATTATAGGAAGTGCCTCCACCTAACATCAGATTTGCTTGGTCTTATAAATAAAGAGTGAGATTCCAGTTACTTGAATCATGACATGCAGTTAGAAATTTTCTGTGCATGTTCAACTGGAAGTGTGTAGAAACTTAGTTTGTAGATGAATGAATGAGCACCAGTAGTTAGGAATAATGACTAAGGCACTAGTGAATAGGCATATTTCATGAATTATTTTTACCCATGTATTTTTAAGCCAGTTCTTTATGTAAGTTTAAATAAACTTGTTATTTTCTCCACTGGTATATAAAATAAAACCATTAACTGATATTTGTACACTTACAATGTATTCATCATCATCTATGCAGTTGAAGAGACTTTCATTTATCTCTGCTATAGAACTTGCCATACTGAAATAGTTATTTGTTTATTATGTCCAACACTAATGAGATTTTACACTTGTCAAAAGAAGATATTTGTTTTATTCATCTTTATATGCCTGGTGCCTAATACATTGCCTGACTTACAGCAGGTGTTTATTAGATATCTGGTAAAATGAAAATGATTTGTGTTCTTGATGTATCTGAGGAGTTAATAATTGGAAGTAGTTAATAAATAATTCTTACTCTTCTCTCAGCTGTTTCTCTATGGTTGGTTGTGTATCCCATAATACCCTGTGCCTCATTAGCATGTGAGTTAAAATGTAGTAATATTTGAATTTCATAACCCAAATTTTTAATATGATATTAGATTCAGGTCTCAAACAGGCCTTCAAACCCTTTCCCCACTACCATTTATTTCTGGAAGATTCTGGGTGTTTCCTCATCAAATGCTACTAGAAATTGTTGTCTTTGTGTGATAGATGTCTGCTAGATATTTGCCACTTTCACTCTTCTTTCTTGTGGAGGAGGGTGGATACAGGGACGTACTTTATTTCCTTTGTTTTTCTTTTTAAGTAGATAGCTAGATGATAGATGATAGATAGATAGATAGATAGAACCTACTGACTATCAGTACTGCTAAATTAATATTTTGAATTCTCCATATCCTGTGTTCTTCCATCTCTTTGAGGCCCAGATTTCACTCACCTGGATGGGAAGGGCATCCATAGCTTACAGTTTTCCCTCCTTCCTTTCTCTTGCAAGTCTCTTCCAGACTTCAGGCTCCTGGCCTCAAAAATTTCCTTCTTAACAGAATTCCTGACTGGCTGAGACACCACCAGTATGTAAGACAGCTTTGCCAATGATTATCTATGGATTGGAAGCAGGCTTAGGACTATAACTTAAGTTCTGTAGGGTCCACATTATTCTTTTCATTGATTCAGTTCACTCACTAATTATTTTTAGGGTGTCTGCTACATGCCAGACACTGAGATACTTGTGAGCAAAACAATATCAACAAATGTCCCTCCTACAGCTTGTATTCTAGTAAAGGGAGATAGATACATAACAGATGATTTTAGTAACAAATAATAACTAAGTAAAATATGTATCATATCAGATGGTGACAAGGGTTTTTAGTTCAAATCAATGAGGAAAGGGGATATAGTGTATGAGATTGAGAATAGTCAGGGACACCGTCTTTCATAAAGTGACATTTAAGTGAAGACCTAAGGAGGGCAGGAGGGGAGCCAAAGGGATATGTGGAAGGAAAGCTGACCAGGAAGAAATACAGGGACAAAGGCTTGATATATTTAGACTAACTTGACCAGATGCACTTCATTATTAATCAAACTATTGTCCTAGAGCAGCCACTATTGAAGTTGTGCAGTCAGAGCTATATTTTTGTTACTTTAATCTTAGGGCCTCAAATCCTCAGTTAACTATGAAATTTCTCAACACAACTTATACTGAACTCTTCACCAGTAGGATTTACTTTCATATGACATATATTGAAATAAATCTTAATTATAGTAAAGGGAGGTTTCAGTACAAAGAAATGTTTGTACTGAATGTTCAGAATCAAAATGTTTGACATCTACTTAGATGTAGAATAAAAATAATAGAATGGAAATAAATTTTAAAAGAGTTTTATATTCAGATTACCTTTGAGAAATTTTATAAATAAGAAACAACAAAACATTTTTAAAGACATGTTTTAAAAGATCTTGGAAGTATGACATATGCTGAAGAAAAAGATAAATATCCAAGCTCTTAAACAGAGCACTGGAAAGATAATGTTGAAAATACAGTTGGCACTTGAACAGCTCTGGTTTTAACTGCATGGGTCCACTTTATGTGAATTTATTTTTTGGAAATACTTGTGCTGTTTTTAATTCATACATGGGAGTCTGCAGATGTAGATCGCTGACTGAATGCACTGATCTGTGCCATGTGATACAGGGCATTTGAGCATCCGCAGATGTGGGTATCCATGAGAGCTTTGAAATGAATCCTTGTGGAAACCACAGGACAAGTTGAGTGTTTGGGGAGTCAAAGTTTATACATGGATGTTTGACTGCATAAGGGTTAATGTCTTTCACCTCTGTGTTGTTGAAGGGTCAACTGTGTTGTTGAAGGGTCAACTGTTTTTAATCAGACCACAGACTGTTACCGTATGACTTTAACAAAACATTTATATTACCCAGTTTTCAGTTTTGGATTAGCAACATGAGTGAGGACTGGAGGGTGATATCAACAAGTTTACTTGGTAGGAAGAATTTAACAAGATAATGATATAGTAGATACTTTTACTTTTCAAGTAAAAATAATTTATATAGACAAGGAATTCAAAGGGCTTGCCGTTTGAATATTTTTTCCTATAACTAAAATTTAAAGATGTTAAAGAAATTAACATATTATAAAAGTTTAAGTGGTCTTTTGACAAGTAGATAATTTTCATTTTAAGTGATATAACATTATATTAGTTTCAGTTATACAACATAATGATTAAATATTAGTATATATTTCAAAATAATTAACACAATAATTCTCATTAACATTTATCACTGTACATAGTTACATTTTTTTCTTGTCATAAGAACTTTTAAAATCTACTCTCTTAGGAACTTTCGAATGTGCAGTAGAACAGGAGTCCCAGACCCCAGGGCCTCTTAGGAGCCTGGCCTTGAGGGAAGCTTGCCTGAGCTCCACCTTCTGTGGAAAAACCAGTTCCTGGTGCTGAAAAGGTTGGGGACCACTGCAATAGATTATTAACTATGGTCACTATGTTGTGATTTCATCCTCATGACTTGTATCTTTTTACCCCTTTTGTTACAGAACAAAAGTGGCGTTTGGCTACCTGCTGTCAAACGCAGGCACGTTTCAAAGACAAAGGCTGGTGGGGAAGGAAAGAAGTCTTTATTAAAATACTGCAGAACTTGGGGGAATAGGGCACTCCCTGACTATAGGCCAGTCTCTACCGCAAAACACAGACAACACCCATTTGTTCCCAAAAAGGCTGAAACCCAAAACCACGTCCAGATATCCTGCTCCACCCTTACCTGTCCTTCAGTTGACAAGGCTTCTAGGTAAACAGCTCTCCGGCTTCAGGCTCCCTAGAGTCTATGCGTGGGGCTGGCACTGCCATTGAGATGCTGCAGCAACTCTCATGCCCTGGCCATAGTTCCCAGAGGAAGAGAAGGGCAAGTCTCTGCCTTTTGTCTAAATCTCCCTACACAAACTTCTGTGCACTCCAGAAGGGTTCAGGTTCTGCAGCCAATCCTGTCTTTTTCCCAGGCTGGGCTGATAGGTCTCACTGTAGTGCAGCACCTCCCCCTGCTGCCACATTTTCCTTCAAGGTAAACATGTCACTAAGACCTCTGGTTTCCCCTTCAATCAGGCACCAGAAGGCTGTAGGAGGACTTTCCCTTTGTTCTCTCTGTAGCCATTCACAGACCCCTTCAGGGCCTCCTCCTGCTGCTTCTCTGTCCTGGGGGTAGGGAAATTTCTCAATTGGAACCATGAGAGCTTGTTTCGAGCTTGTTTATGTGGGGAACACAGCCTCACCCAATGCTGTCTTGGGGCCCCTCCCATCTGCTCCACCAACCTTATTATCTACCCACCAACCTTTAGCCACAATCACCAATTTCTTTCCTGTATCCCTGAGCTTGTTCCTGTTTTGTCTTTGTTTGTTTTTAGATTACACATATAAAAGATTAAAAGATCATACCATAAGGAGGAGTATCCAACCCATGGCCCTCAGGCTACATGTGGCCCAGGATGGCTATGAATATAGATCGATATAGATAGATTGATAGATAGATAGGTAGGTAGATCGATCAGGTTTTGTTTATCTATTTATTCATGCATGGACACAGGTTGCATAGGTTGTTTCCATGTTTTGGCTATTGTAAGTTATGCTGCAATGAACATGGGGGTGAATATAATTTTTCAAGTTAGTGTTCCTTTTTTACTTTTTTTGATAAATACCCTGAAGTGGAATTGCTGAATCATATGGTAGTTCTTTTTTAGTGTTTTGAGGACTCTTATTACTGTTTTCTTTAAGGGCTACACCAATGTACATTCCCACCAATAATGCCCAAGCGTTCCCTTTTCTCCACATCCTTGCCAGCACTGGTTTCTTCTCATGTTTTTGATGATAGCCATTCTGATCGGTATGAAACAATATCTCATTGTGGTTTTGATTTACATTTACCTGATGACAGGTGACACTAAGCATCTTTTCATACATTTGTTGGTCATCTGTGTGTCTTCTTTGAAAATGTGTCTATTCAAAACCTCTGCCTCTTTTTTAATCATTTTTTCTATTAAGTTGTAAGAATCCCTGATGTATTTTAGGTAGTAGTCCCTTATCAGATACATGATTTGTGAATTTTTTCTCCTTTTCAGTGGGTTGCTTTTCCTATTTTATTCATGATTTCCTTTGCTGTGCAGGTACTTTTTTACGGTTTGTTATAATTACCTGGATAAATCAAACTCCAAAGTAGATTGCTTGTCTAAATTATCTATATTAAATCTCCATAATTCTGTGACTTGGCCATAATTGACTCAGTCATTCCAGGTAATTTTTTAAAACTTTTTTTCTTAATTTTACTTTTCTATTTTCTTGAGACAAACATTTAATAAGAAACCAAGTGTGTGATGCTGCTCATTCTATTATTTCAGTTACTTTAGAAACATAAGCTATACACATCAGTACAAACAAGACAAAACCATTAAACATCCACTGTCTAACCCAAGAGTTAGACACAACAGAAAGTCTTTTCAGGTAGATTAAATGTACATGTAGATGATGCCTCTATTTGAATGAAGGAAAATGTGTAAATTAAAACTGTGAGGATTGGCAGTTTACCTCTTACATACTTTTGAAATCTGTTGTTAGTTATTTCAAACCCCGCCCTTTCCCCAGACTATCATTGTTTTTCACTGGCCTATCACAGCAGCCTCCCTCATACAGTTTTGTCCCTGTCCCTTCAAGTTCTCTATCCAGGCTTCTGTGGGCCTGTCCTGGAACTCTGGCTCCCAAGGAGGACCAGGTGGAGGTACTGAGTCAGAGGCAGCTGTATAGCCTAAGGGCAGCAGCTGAGGGAGAGTCAGACCTCTTTCCATGGGAGCCAAGCTCCAAAGAAATGGAAAAGAGCCAGTTGTGCAAACACTCTCTTTCTAGGTTAAACTGAGACAGAATCAGGACTTTAAGTGAGAAAAAAAAAAACTTTAAAAATGCCAGTACAATCCCATTATGCCTCTGGGTAGAATACATCAGTGTTGCATATCACACACAAGATTAAGAGCAAACTCCTTAGCCTCCAGGATTCATCTCACCTCCCCAGTCCTTTCACTCAACATTGGCCACACTCACATAGTTGCCTTATTCTAGACACACATTTCATATTATCACAGCCAACACATTCCTGACTCAAATTAAAAAGTAAATAAATAACAGAAAACAAAACAAAGGATTCTTTCAGATTATACATATTAAATCCTACTGTTTGAAAGTGTTTATTTAAAGGCCATGACTATTTTAAATATCTTAATCATTTTCTGGTAGAAGTTCTCCAAATTATTTCATGTATACAAATTCCAATAAACTGCAAATGATTTTATGTATCTATGTGCACATTTGCATATACACATGTATGCAACTTTTATACCCAGGTTTTTCTGACTAATGAAGCACTTATTCTGCTACATGTAATTTTTTTAAAAAATTAGGATAACAATACAGGATACTTCAGAAGAGAAGTAACAGAAAATAAAATGTGCATATGTCACCATTCTAGTGAAACCAATATTATCTTTCAGATTCTTACCTCCTTACCTGTATCTGATGCATATTTTGTATAATTCCAATCAATGTTAATACTCTTTCTGCATTCTGACTTTAACTTTACATCATAGTTATCTCTAAGAAATGGAACAGAACAATATTTTCAATGTATTTATTATATTCCATAAAGTAGATATGCTGTGATTTACCATACCATTGATTGTTTAGGGAGCATTTATCAATTTTAAGTGTGGTAAGTATATAATAAACATATATTTTTTTATATTTGAATTTCCTGGGATTATATTATGATACAGTTTTTAAATTTATGGTTAATAATAATTTACTTTCTGTCAGATAATATACAATGTCCTTTACTATTAAAAATCTGAAAGTTTTAGTGTTTTGTCATGACTGACTTTTCAATTAACAATTTTATAAATTTATTTATATTATTTAACTGAATAGGTTAAACATCTAACTTCATGAACAAATGAAATTATACATAATATAATAATTTTCATCATTACCTTGTTCCTTATTTGGAATTTCAACATTATAGGAAATTATAACATAGCAATGCCTTTCGAAGGGCCAGGTGTATAGATGTGATCACCAGTTTTGCATCTTTTGCATTTTTATCAGTTTTAAAAAACTTTTCTGTCTTTTCCCAAATATCTTCTCTTACTTTTATATAGCTGTCAGCTTTATTTTCATCTCTATTTTCTAATGTGCCATAGAGTAAACCATATTGCTAAACTCATTAAAATAACCATGTTGAATATGCATCAGCTGTGTGCCAGGCACTCTGCTAGTCTTTTCTTTAATTTGTAAAAATTTAATCTTTAAATAAAGTATTATACTTTTTAAAAATGGTTTCAATGAGACTAAATAATGAATTGTACAATTTATTATAATATTTATACATTCTTTTCTTACTCCTTACTTTTCTTTGTTTCCCTTCCTGCCCCTTTACTTTGTTTCTTTATCCATTTCCTACTGTTTTCCTTGTTTTTGCATATTGCCTGCCTCTCAGCTAGTCTCAATTAGATGTATTTTCTTGAGGTTCATTATATCGATGTTATGTAATATCACATCTGTTTGTTAATTGACCAACATTGTGATCCACAACTCTGACTCTCAGGAAATGTACTATCATTCTTCAAATTATCCCATTTTAAAACATTATTTCCTTGTTTCCTTTTCTTTGCTTATTTGGCTTAAAGTAATGATTTTATTTTTACCAAAGCAATAAATATTTATTGTAGGAAAAAGTAAAATAGACATAAGCAAGAAGAAATGACAAATGTTCCATAATTTCATTCAAATTACCACCTTAAAATTTCCCTTGTTTTCTCATTATTTATGGGATGATACAGTTAGCTTTCAAATCTGCCTTTGAAAGATTTTTTAAAAATCATTTTTAAACTATAGTAATATACACTAATAATCCTAAAATATTCTCTTTTGCTAATAAAAAAATAGCACTTTGGTATGCTTTAATTTCCCACCTACACTGGGATTTGTAAAACCAACTGTTGTGAGCAAAGGAGCATCCCTGAAAGGAGTCACCCACACATGCTTCCTTCCGTCTTTCCACAATGCCACGTTTATTAGGAGAGACCACTCCAATAAACCAAGAGAGTCACACAGAGATCTCACGCAGGGAGGGGAAGCTTCTGTGTTAGAAGTGAAAGAAATGAGTAGAGTAAGCATCTGGAGCAAAGTCTCTGTCACTTTTGGCTTCCTTCCAAAGATAGAGAAGTGAGCATTTGTCTCAAGCCAGGTGACTGCAGTGTTGGTTGGCATACCCTGGAGGAGTGCAAATGTGACAGGGCTCTGAGTGTGACCTGTGGTACAGCTAAGCTTGAGCCTCACATGGCGGGAGCTCTGAGTCCTTATAGCCTACCAGGGGTGGAGACCCCACTCATGTCCCTGTTCAGATGGAGTCCTTATCCAAGTGCCCAGACTTGTGGTTTTGGGCCTTCCAGGCCTCTTCCAAGGGCAATTTTGTTACACCTCAGTCTTGTTGTGGCACTTGACAAAATTGTCTGGCTGACAGTGACTTTATAGTGGATTGTCAAAAGTGTCTAAAAGTCCACTCTGCTCTTGCTCTGTACACCAATTATAGCAGTGTGCGTGTGTGGGGGTGGGGTTCCCTTGACCTGATCACATGACACCTAACCCCAGTGCAGATATTATACTGAGAAATCCAGACAACCTTTCTTTTTGTCTTTTCTTTACCAACTTTGTATTTCTGGACACTTGTCTTTTCAAATTTTTAAAAATTGATTTTAGACCTGATTCTTAAGCATGTTAACTTATCAAATCTCTAAGCTGGGACAAATATTTTAATTCCACTCAGTATAAAGCTCTCCATTTCCTTTTCAGTTCAGTAGATAAATCTTTCTCTTAACATTTTATAAATGCCAGGAGTTAGTTAACAGTACTGAGATAGCATTAAACTAATCTCTTTTGTTCTTGACACAGATTTCATTTTATTCTTTACCCAGAAGATATCACACTTGCAGATCATATTTATATTTCACCAGAAACAGTGTGAGCTGTGATTTCTTTAAAAAAATAGTGTATTTTGCAAAGTTTTAATAGTCACTATGGGAAGTTTTGCAACCTTCAGAAAGCCAAACCTTCCAAAACTCACAAAAGTCTTACTTGATTAATAGAGAGTAGTGGTAGGAAAGAAGCCAGAAAGCTAAGCTATGTATTTGATTGGCATTTAGGTCTACATTTTGTTCTTATTGAAGATTAGTACTCTGATCTCCTCCCTAATTAGCTAAGCAGCTGACAGGAGCAAAGCAACCTGCTGGGATTTTATTCTTAGCTAAATATGCCAATTTTAAATAATGCATCAAGACATCTGATTTTTGACATAATGGTATTTTTGTCATTTGTTCATTTTCCTTTTGAATTTATTGCTTGTGGGATATTCTATAAACCTAGCCATGACTTTGAGGATTATCTTCTTCCTTAATCTCTTTTTTCCATATTTTCTCTTTCATTCTCTTTCTTGTCTTTTCTTTCTTTCTTCTTTCTCTCTCTCTCTCTCTCTCTCTCTTATCCTTTCTTCCTCCCTCCCTCCCTCTCTCCTTCCCTCCCTCTCTCCCTCCATCCCCCCCTTCTCCCCTCCCCTCCCCTCCCCTCCTCTTCCCTTCCTTTCCCTTCCCTTCTCTTCTTTCTTTCCATAATCTCTTTTTAAAGAATTGTTCAAGGCACTCAATCTTGGCAATATCACTTCTATCATGGCAATTAAGATAACACAACTGAATTTGTGTAAATTTATTCAAGGAAAATGGAACAAGTCATTATTTCTCTTCCTTCCTTCCTCCCTTCCTTTTCACATTCTATGACCAAAATTTTGATTCTCAGAATATGACTGTACCTATGATGGAGGCACCTAAGGAAAATTGCTAGTTTCTACTTTGCAGTAGCTTTAGCTTCTATGAGATAATTTCTCTGCACAAACTGAATGCATCTGAATATTTTAACATATTTGTTGTTATTTTGTTTTCATTTTTCACTGCAATTTATCCCTCTTATACCCTCTTCCATCTCCACCTTCCCCTCTCCTTCCACAATCACCACACTGTTGGGAAATTTTTATATCTCAATCTTGGAAAAGAACATCATTAACTTATTCCTGTAAAAAAATGACCAGAAAATACAATTCATCTTTTAAGATTATTTTAGGCTTTTTAGTAAACAAACAGACTCAAATGGGGTGTGATCATTAATTCATTAATTTCAAAATATTTCTCCCTATATATAGCATTATATTACATATGAGCTCATATATATTTTAGAGATTGTTCTTATGACTAGAAAGGCTGGCAAAGTGGAAAGGCAACTTGGAAGCTGAGAGCAACTCTACCACAGGGATTCAGTGGGAGCTAAGGTAGGTCATCTCTAAAGCCCTTTCTCAATTTATTAGACTGGAATGTTTGTGATATTCTCAAGCAAATCAAATGTCGTCAAGAAATACTGCTTGCATTCCTTCTGTTTTCCATCATTTCAAATGCTTTCCATTGCCCTACCTCCAGACAAACAGGAGTTGTGTGAATATTTCATGAGGTATTAGTAAATCATCTTTATTTTTTAATATATTTTATTTATTATGCAATTACAGTTGTCCCACTATTTTCTCCCCTTTATTCCCCTCCACTCTGTACCCCCCACCATCATTCCCCCACTTCAGTTCATGTCCATGGGTCATACATATAAGTTCTTTGGCTTTCCATTCCCCATGCTGTTCTTAACCTCCCCCTGTCTATTTTGTACCTACCATTTATGCCTCTTAAATTATCTATACCTTTTCCACCATTCTCCCCACTCCCCCTCCCCAGTAATAACCCTCCATTATGATTTCTATTTCCATGAATCTGTTCCTGGTCTAGTTGTTTCCTTAGTTTGTTTTTGTTTTTGTTTTGTTTTGTTTTTTTTAGGTTCAGTTGTTGATAGTTGTGAGTTTATTGTCATTTTACTGTCTGTATTTTTTATCTTCTTTTTTTTAGGTAAGTCCCTTTAACATTTCATATAATAAGGGCTGAGTGATGATGAACTCCTTTAACTTGACCTTATCTGGGAAACACTTTATCCGCCCTTCCATTCTAAATGATAGCTTTGCTGCATAGAGTAATCTTGGATGTGTAGGTCCTTGCCTTTTATGACTATGAATACTTTTTTCCAGCCCCTTCTTGCCTGCAAGGTTTCTTTTGAGAAATTAGCTGATAGTTTTATGGGAACACCTTGGAAGGTAACTGCCTCCTTTTGTCTTACTGCTTTTAAGATTCTCTCCTTATCTTTAATCTTGGGTAATGTAGTTGTGATGTGCCTTGGTGTGTGCTTCCATGAGTCCAACTTCTCTGGGACTCTCTGAGCTTCCTGGACTTCCTGGAAGTCTATTTCCTTTGCCAGATTAAGAAAGTTCTTCTTCATTATGTTTTCAAATAAATTTCCAATTTCTTGCTCTTATTATCCTCCTGGCAACCCTATCATTCGGCTGTTGGAATGTTTAAAATTGTGCCAGAGGTCTCTAAGCCTCTCCTCATATTTTTGAATACTTGTTTCTTCATTCCATTCTGGTTGAATATTTATTTCTTCCTTCTGGTCCAAACTGTTGATGTGAGTCCCAGTTTATTTCCCTTCATTCTTGGTTCCTTGCATATTTTCCTTTATTTCACTTTTCATACCCTTCACTCTTTCCTCTATTTTGTGACCATATTCAACCATTTCTGTGAGCATCCTGATTACCAGTGTCTCAAACTGTCCATCTGATAGGTTGGCTATCTCTTCATCTCTTAGCTGCGTTTTTTCTGGAACTTTGATCTGTTCTTTCATGTGGGCCATATTTTTTTGTCTAGGTACAACTGTTATGTAGGAGGGGGAAAGCCTTAAGTATTCACCAGGGCAGGGCAACCTACTTCACTCTGTGTGGAGGAGGGGTCCAAGAAGGAACAATGCTGCTTGCTCAGTCCTTAGTAGGCTTTTAGTCACTTCTCCCACTTTAAATCATCTTTAAATTTGAAAGATAATTAAAGGACAATTATCTACTCTCCAGATGGAAACCATGCACTCTACCTATTATTGACATTTTACTATGGCCAGTTGAGGGCTATACATCACATATTTTTGTTAATGGAAAACCTAACTTAAAGTTTGAGGAAGGAGGCCTCCATTTATACAAATTCTATACAAGAACACAATACACCAGTTTTTTAATATGTGAACAGAAGATCTACCAAACCTGTTATTTTGCATTGTTTATTGCTACATTATTATTGTATTGTTTACTCTCGATTTTCTCTTAAAAAGTACTTCTGAAAGCTAATGTGTATTCATGCCTTAAATGCAATGTAAAATTAGAAAATGGGGGTGAAGATATCTTAGGTGACTTGTCTTAAGTTAATATGTTAAAAACAATTAAGATGATAGTATTATTCAAGTTAATTGTCCCTGACAAGCATTAATAACAATGGCCTGAATTATTTTTATACATATTTGTTAACTGTCAGGATTCTAAACTATTTAAATAGCAAAACTGAATCTTACTGCAATCATAAATTAGAGCTAAATTAATGCAATATCTATATCTGACTTGAATAAAACTTAAATTGATTACTTTTATGTTGTCGTCAAAAGTGAGTCCTCTTGGAAATGTGGTATATTTAAAAAATGACCAAACCAAAAATCAGGAGTCTTGGGTTTTACTGCCAGCTGCACCACTCACTGATTGAGTGGCTTTAAACAAGTCCATTAACATCCTTAGACCTCTGACTGCTTAACTCAAAGAGAAGTTTGGAGTAGACTAATAAATATGCTTATTTTTAATTTGAAAATTCTGTAATATATAAGCATACCCTCTTGATTTTGAATTTCAGACACAAGATGGCACTATTAGTAGTCATTTTAATTTAATCCACAGATAAAACCTGGGGAATTTCAAGATGTATATATCCAAAAAAATCTAAATATATATAATATTATCATCAAACACATGCATGAATGCATATCTGCACTATGTCGTTGGTTGATTACTAGAACTTAACATCTGGATGAATGCTAAAAAATTCAGTCAACCAGCTGTTTGCTTGACATCAAGAAGACTGATTGATTAATTTTTTTCATTTTCATGAGAATATTTCAGTGTTGGGTAGGCAATCAAGACATAGTTGCAAAACTGTGAGCAAGAGAAAGATGGATAATAGTTTAATTTAAATATAAATGGAATTCTTGAACAAAATATATCTGTTTTATAGGATAAGAAGAAAGGTGTTGAACAGCGGCAAATTGAATAATTAAGAGTTTGCTATTACAGTTAAAAGAATGAATGCTGGTATGCAGACCATTTTCAAATAACAGGGAAAATACCAATTCTAGAAAATTGGAAAGGTGTAGCTCTTACAGAGATGAGAATTTAAATTCTAATCTGAACATTTTTGCTGAGATCTTCTAACTTCTTGCTGCCACTTTTCAAAGCATTCTTCACATGTACTAAGGACCAAGCAATGTTTTGTGTTTAAATCAATATTGTAATTTAATAGAATATTCTAGTAGCACATATGTGTTTCTTAAAAGCTGAATCCTCTTCCACCCCCTTGTTTATTATGATGTGTTTTAAATTAAATCTTTTGTGATAGTTTTAAATGCAATTCATTTTTAATGCTTTTCCCAATCAGATAAAATTAGTCTCCCCTACATAATTTATAAAATTCTCATGCTCAAAAAATACTGCAGATTTTTGCAATCCCCTAGACCACTCCTTTCATTTTACCAATGAGAAAATTGAGCTCCAGAGAGAAAACATGAAGGCAAGAAGCTCTACCTCTGTTCTGTGACAGGGACAGAGATGCAGTTCTAGTGTCATTACTACTGTGTGCTGTTACATGCCCAGATGACTGACAGTCCTTTCTATCTGGAGTACAAATCTCATCTACCTTCCTAAACCATAAATTTCTTTTAGAACATGTTTTTTTTAAATCATACTGCCTAGCACAGTGTCTGGTAATATGGAGCTGCTCAGGCATACATTTGAATAAATAAATGATTAAATCTAATGAAAAATTGTATAAACTAATACTTAACTTATTCCATATTTATTTATGTTCACTGCAATGCTTCACTCTAGATAATTACATATTATGTCTTTTATACCTCTACAAAACCAGCTGTGGTGAGAAGTGAGAATTTAAAAAAATATTTTATTGTAGGCTACTCTGAAATGGGTAGTAATTACAAGTTCTTTCCTATTACTCAGTGGGTGTCACTCAACCAAACTCAATTTAAAATCATTTCAACTGAATGAGTAATAAAGCTGTGGCTCACATCATCCTTGGTTCAACAGACATTGAATAGTGTTTGGAAAGGACTCTACCCTATGTTAGTTATGTGACTTTAATCAGTGATTGAATCTCCTTCAGCCTCAGGTTCCTGCCCTGTAGTAGGGATGATGATAATTACTGCCCAGAGATGTCTTATTGAATAAATAAGATGCTATGTACATAAGACCAAAGAATGTGCAAATCTGGCATATATGTTAGTTGGATGAAGTTGAAATCCTCTCATTATGCTGGAACAGACATGGGGGATATATCAGAATACAACACTAACCAAAATGAAATCGCCTCTTTTTCCTAATGGCTGATCTAGTGTCAGTAATAAGCAAATGCATACACAATAGCCTCACCAGTCATTGCAAACTATTCAGGGACACATAAATTGTAATATCTGATATAATTCTAGAGTTTACTCCAACCTATGAATATAGAACCTTTTCAAATCCACTGGTTTTACACAAGTATTTGTGGGGGTTCTGGGACTAAGTTTCATGTGTGTTTCATGCTAAGTTTCATACAGCCCTCTTATGTTTTCTTCTGTGGCCTTTATGATGGTCTTATGCTTCTGAGACCCCTGAGGAAGGAGATCTCAGATCCCCATGCTAACCTTCCATTGCCCTCACCTGCCAATGTCCAACATGGCAGGAGCCGTCCAGGCTGAGGGTTTAGCCTACGATGCGGTCAACACGGTTCCTCACTGCTTCTCCAGGGCTGAGAACAGTGCTTGTGATAAAGCAGGTGTTTAGAATAGTTGTACAAAGAATGAATTAGAAGTTTCAAAGACTTTCCTGGAATCCTGAATGGATTGGAGCCACACTATGCAGAAGGACAGAGGATGGCTCTGTTCTGTCTTCATTGTTGTTCTTTCCATCTGTGTTTCCAGAGCTGGCTGGTTTCTGTTAGTACGTTGGAGAGAAAGTTGCTCAGGAAAACAGCACCTTCAGCTTCTGCAGAGATCTTTCTTCAAAAAGATTGAAAGCAAAATATATTTCCTTAAGCGAGCTTTAAGCCAAGGTCTGAGGAAAACACTGCCATTCTTTTCTTTTACCTTCACTCAGAACTTGCTGCTTTCCTCCTACCAACCCCACTGAAATTATTCATGGTGGGGGGGGGGGGAATGTAACCATCCTGCTTTCATGGATACTACATTAGCCGATTTGCTTAGAGATACCTGATTTCCTACCTGAATTCAAATGTTCATTGCTGCTTCCAATAGGTATTTGAAGAGGGAAATCAAAAATTTAAATATAAGCTGTTTAGAAATTAACAGAAATGAGCCTGGGGTGGCGTAGCTCAGTGGATTGAGCGTGGGCTGGGAACTAAAGTGTCCCAGGTTCAATTCCCAGCCAAGGTACATTCCTGGGTTGCAGGCCATAACCCCCAGCAACCGCACATTGATGTCTCTCTCTCTCTCTCTCTCTCTCTCTTTCTCTCCCCCCCTTTCCTCCCTAAAAATGGATGAACAAAATCTTTAAAAAAAAGAATTAGAGAGAATAGATTAATTTAAAAAAAGAAATTAACAGAAATGAGATTATAGTTGACAAAATTATGTGATGTAACTGTACCTGTATGTAGAATAAAATGTATAGTTTTATATGACCTTTGATATGCTTTAATACAATTATTGCAAATAAACTAAAATTCAACTTCAGAAACTAGGAAACAAAGGAAACACAATAAGCCAAGGTATAAAAGGAAAAGTGTCAATAAATGTAAAATAAGCTAATATATCATAAAAGTCAAATAGAACATAAGAATGACAATAGTTAAATATATTGCTGAGGGACAAATCATGAGAAAAATCAATAAGCACCTAGTAAGCCTGACTCAGAAACTTCTAAAAATCAAAAATAGGCAATATCAGGAATAAAAAGTTTGAGATATAAGTCTGGATACAAGTGAGGTTAAATAAAACTGTAAGAGAATTTTATTTCCATAAATATGCAAATAAATTTGAAGTCTATACAATGAATGGTTCTCTAGCAAAATACAAAACACTAAAATAGGCTCAATTACACAAAAATAAATATCAAGAGTGTTTTATTTAAAAATATACTGCTGTACAAGTATATATTTAAAACAATAAGCCCATTTTTTAACTTTAAAGTGGGAAAGCCTATTTTAGCATGACACAACATAGTGATTTGACAAAATAGCAACACATTTAACTGCATGTCTATTAATAAGCACATTTAAATATAAAAGACTTCTGTGGCTGAACACCATACATAAAGTTGGAAGACAATGACATGCTGAAGGGGAAATGAAGCACACAGAGTAGACTTAAGGCTTTACCATATTTTTTTTCTTTTCTATAAATGAATTTATAAGAAAGGTAAACAGCCAAATAGAAAAATGGGTAACATATATGAACCAGTAAAATAAAATACACATCACATGAAAAGATGCCTAAACTCACTGCAAAACTCAGAATACAAAATTAAATGATAAGACATGCATATTTTGTTCATAACATTTCCAAAAAGATTTAAATGTTGATAATATCAATGTTGACAGTGATCCCAGATATAGGCAATCCCAGATGCTATTAGTGAAAGTATACGTTGGTAAAAATATTTTGGAGGGCAATTTGAAGCCTCATTAAAAATTAAAATACCAATTCTCATTTTTAGGATTCTGTCACAATGATATCTGTCTTAAATATAGATATGGGTAAGGGAGTCATTGCAGCATTGTGCTGATGTTGAGAACAGTGAGGAACTTCAAAGACAATTGGTTGGTAATTGTCAGTGGAGTACTTGTGTGTGCACAGACATCAAAGATACATTTTTTGGCATGTGTATGTGGAAAAATTAGGTGGGAACTATGTAGATAAAATTTAAAGGTATGTATGTATGTGTGTGAAATTATTTCTCTCAATATAACTCCCATAGGCTAATATATGCTTGAATAATCAAAGCTTCAAGTTTGTGTATCAAAGTGTTAATATAATTATTTCTAAAGTTTATAACTGGAGGGAGGAAAGTGGGCATTTTACTTTTACTTTCATATACTTCAAAAAACTGTGACAGAATAGCAAGAGATCTTTTAACCACTTATCACTTGTGATTTTCTACAGGTTTCAAATTAAAAGAATTTTTTGTACATATGCTAGTTTACTCAGTAATTCAAATATGTTTGCTTTTAGTTTTGTCCCTCCCACAAATATGCAGTATGAAGGATATCTAGGTCCCTTTCACATTGTTGTTGTTGTCGTTATACATGTTATGTTTCTGAAGTTTGAAGATTCTTCGTGAAAATGGTTTTGAGATAAATTTGTAGTCGACTTGTTATCTACAGAAAAACGGCACCAGGTGTTAACTTTGGTTCAGCAACCTCAGTCCCTGAGTTCTGCTTGAAAGAATTCAGAGCCAAGGAACTCAAATTATAAAGGAAAGTTTGGTTAGAAAGTTACAGAGGTAGTAGAAGGCCCTTGGAGTTTAGTCAAAAGAGAGAGAGAGGTACTCAGCCCCAGGGACAAAAGAGGGAGGAGAGGCCTGGGCTTGCTCCCCGGGTGGGGGCAGGGTAAAGAACGAGAGAGCCCTGAGGAAGGAAGAGGGTGGGGAAAGGCACAGGCACCTCCACAGAGAGTGGTCAAGAAAAATGTTTTAAAAAGCAAGTCACCGTGTGCTTAAGTGTTGTAACTAAGAGACGGGGCCTGAGTTTGAGGGTCAGTTGGAAGAGATGCAGCAAATACAGGCTGCTGGAGAGACAAGTATGTTTCCAGTAGAACTATGGGTATTGTGACTCTCCAGAGGAAAAGCAAGTCTGATCCTTTAAATATTGCCCTACTAGGCTTTGTAATGCGTGGGGGACACTGTACATCTCCTTCAAGCTTTTAAGCTTGATATCGCTATTCAAATCATAACAGTGTCATTACCATATGTACATGTTGCCTTTGTATGAAGCATGAGGGAACAAACATTGTCTAATGCAGTGTTTTTCAAATTTGAGTCATGGCATATTCTTGGTTTGTGGAATCAATTTAGTGGGTTCTGACCAGCATGTCTTTGAAAATAAAACTAAAATAAAACATATTGATAGTGTATTATAGGTAATAAGATACCCTATTATTTTATTAAATTTTGGCTTTAGGCGTATGGATGTATATACCAGGTTGATATGTGAAATGTATATACTGTGTGTGTGTGTGTGTGTGTGAATCAGTGAGAAAATGCTGGAAATCCATTGGTCTAGACCCAAATCTAGAAATAACAAGAGTGTCATCTTGCAGATGACTTTGTGTCTCAGGGTTCTGTAAATTTCTTTGAGAAATGTTCAAGTCAGGTCTTTATGCCAGCAAATACCGATATTTTTTTTTTCATTTGGATTTCTACCACTTTAGCTAAGTGCTGTCAGATATTTAAGGGTTTGCTTCTTTTTTCTATCTATGATGCCTGTGGTAAAACTATGTACATTTTTTGAAAGGGTTTTACACCTTAATGTTGTGTCTTTAGAAATAATTTCCATGACAATGTGTTAGGAAGTCTTCAAAACTATGGAATAAACATTTTCATAGTGAAACAAGCATGGCCATATGATGGAAGAATATAAAGATCATATGGATCGGTGAAATAATATGCAAAACTTCAAAGATCTTTCTCTTCTGCTGTGATCACTGAAAGTGCTGTGCCCTGAAATCACAGAGGCAACAAGGCACTCTCGCCTGCAGGGACAGAGAAGCCCTGCTGCAAGCCAGTGTGAACCAGACCCACACTTAGCAAGTGACACTTGTGCTGAAGTTTGTTGACACATAATGGAGAGTGGAAAGAGGTCACTGAATAGGAATTATAAAAGTAATAACTCCTTGTTGTCCTGGGCACTTTTGTCTTCAAGGGACAGGGATTTGCTCAGATCACCTCAAGTACTGGGGATTCATTACAGTGATAAATGCAGAAAGAACAATAATAGTATCAACAGGAACATCCTGGGCACCCAAAAATAAACTTGTAACTTAAAGTGAAACCTCATTGACATTTCAACTGTCATTTTGTATCCAAGAAGAAAAGTGATCAGGGTATCTGTTGTGGCCTCTACATTAGAGGTGACACTATTCTGTTTCTCTGCTCCTACAAGCTGCCAACCAACTGCCTGATCTCTGGTTGTATTATTTTGCTTGGGTGTGTCTTCTGTACAAAATGTTTCTCATAGCCTCTGCTGTTTTGCATCTCTGCCATCTGCCTACCTGTGACAATGACTGACTCTGTCTCCTCAGTGTATATTGTTAAATTTCACAGTAGGTGCCAGTTAGTAGGGACTACCCCTTTTTCTTTCCCATTGATGCAGCTGTTGATAACCATTATATTAAACAGCATGGTAAGCCTGTCAAATTCATCCATATATCTGTTTTCAATCCATATACTTAAGACCCACAAAACTAACTCATCCAGGAAGAGAGTACTCTGTTTTACTACTCGTTAGTCCTTTCAGTCAAAAGCTGATATAAATCAAGTCTATGTAATGTTAACTGTAAAGGTGAAAGACAATAGGTACAGAAAATAAAGGAGAGGGAAACCCAGAGAGAGCTAATACCCAGAGAGTAAACCCAGAGAGGGCTAATGTAATTTTTTATATCATTATCAGCTCTAATTCTCCAAACTACCCAAAGAAATATTTGCTATTATTGCCACTTTTACAGAGGTGGAGAGGCATAATACTACAGGATGGTTAACTATATTTCCCCCCTCCAAGCAGAAGTAGGGGCAGCCTTGCTAGTTGGATAACTGATCCATTATAACTCCTTTCAAACAAGACTGTATTCTTGATGGTGTGGAGGGAAAGCATATTCCTTTGTATCTTTGTATCAGCCATTTCATCTTTTAATTTAATTTTTTAAATCACTTCAACTTGGCAAGGAAAAACTTCCCTTCCTGTTGGAATAAATAACAAATCTAGAGTTTTAGCCACCTGATGTTCTTTGAAATGCCAATTTCAAAGGAGAAAATTAGTGTTGGAGAGCTTGGGACAAAATTTCAACTGTGCCATTCTAAACTGTGCCTGCAAAGAGGCAATTAGACCTGTGATGGGTAATTGCATGCCTAAGTGAACTCTTCCATAAGTAGTTTAGAAGCTGATTTTGAAGGTTGAATTATCAGAGGTCCTTATAAATTTCCTCTCTTGCTGGAAGAGCTTATGAAAGTTCACCCTTAAATCTCAAAAGGATACACCTCTGTATTCCAGTCACTTCCCAGCAAAACATGCCAGTTGAGGAAGTGAGAAAAGAACATATGTGAAAATAAAAAGTGATAGATATTAACAAAAATTTACATTTTACTATATGTAATAATATTTGATCATTAAAATAAAAAATAAAATTTAAATTTTTAAATTAAAAATAGAAAATACAAATTATCTAAGTTAAAATAGATCTCAAATAGAACCAGAAAGATGCCATCTATTTACTAGATTTAATACTGTTAGTATTTTTGTCCTATATTTCTAAACTTATTGATATATTTATGAAATACTCATATGTATACATGCTTTTTCACATTTAATTTTTATAACTATCCTTTCCTAGTCATTTTATTACTGACATGCTTTTCCATTTTAATATATCACAATGTATAGAATTAACACTCAAGTGTTTAATGTTATTTCTTAATTTGCATGCAGTATATAAAATACATTGTTATAAAAATGCAGTGGTAAACATTAAGAACCATTTATTTTTGCTTGATTCACCAATTATTTCTTGAAATCACATCCTCCCTCATGCAATTCTAAATAGTGCCATTCTTTTTTATTTTGTCATGTAAGTGAAAACTAACTTTCATTGTTTTGTTTCCATTCATATTTCAGGTGTGGTCAGCATCTTGTTAAAGATCAAATTTTCCTCTCCACCTCAGCACTTCTTCAAATGATGTTTGGTCTTTTAAATAATCCTCTTTCTCTCTTTTTCAAGCTAAATTCATTAACTCCACATAAAAGCATTATGTTGCGGAACACACAATAAAGAACACTAATCTTCCCTCATACTCTGCCAAATAAAGCAGTATTCTATGACATCCATTCAATAATTAATTTGATTATGTACTCTTTTATGTATTCTTATCTACTTAAATCATGAAAATTGAATTAAATTTCCTTGAAATCAATGATTAATAATCTGAATACAGTATCTTCCTTCTTTTCTTCTTTTCTCCTGTCCTTTAATTTATACATATCCCCTCAATATAGGTATTCACATGTATATAGCCCCTCAAGTAGGATACATGCTTCAATATTCTCAGTGGAGTAATTATAAGTATCTATTTGATAGCAGGTTTAATATCAGTGATAGAAATTGTAAGAGTACCGTAGTTTAATTTCACAAAGAACTGTGGTCCCAGGCCAGGTGATATGAGTTAACAACAGGAAGATCTCTTGATTTATAATGGCTTAGCAAAGTATGAATGCAAATAGCTAATATTTCACATGTTGAGAAACAAGACTAATGTAACTACTTTAAAAGATATTTATGTAGCCCTGGCTGGTGTAGCTCAGTGGATTGAGCTCAGGCTGCAAACCAAAGCATTGCAGGTTCAATTCCCAGTCAGGGTACATTCCTGGGAATTGTGGGCCACATTCCCAGTGGGGGCCATGTGAGAGGCAACCACACATTGATGTTTCTCTCTCTCTCTTTCTCCCTCCCTTCCCCTCTCTAAAAAATAAATAAAACCTTAAAAGAAAGATATTTACCTAAGAATCATTACCACATGAAAAAACAAAACTAAAAACAAAAAAAAATTAAATGTAAGACCACTAAATCATTGAAAATAACAGGATAAACACAACTGTTTTATGAAGATTTTAGAGGGCAAAAATAGCCTATTTTGATCATTTGTATAGAAGCAGAAGGATCAAAATTCATAAATTTAGAATTAAATGCAAATGATTGTTTCATGAACCACTAGATTTTCAAAAGTTATGTTAACAGTGAATTAACTTACCACATTGATGGAAAATTGAGTATTGGCATGACATTTTAAGTTGAGTTATTCTATTACATAAAAAAGCTTTACAAATGTTTTGCCAGGTTATTGGATTGCCTGTTTGTTTTGTTTTGATTTGATTTTTAAGTTTTCAAGACTTTTAAGCTTACTATTCAAACGCCTAATTTAGCTAGTGGCATATACCTATGTACCTTAATAAGCAATTACTACAATTTGAAAATTATTCCTCTCAGGTTGTTTATGTGAAAATCAGCCCATTCATATCGTCATCATTAATTGGTTATTCTCATTATTTCTGACAATTCTTTTCACGAGCATTTCCTCTGAAGAGGAAGAACATTTACAAAAGTATATCAAATCCTTTCAATAGCTCTAGCTTTAATCCATACCATACCACTCTTTCTTTCTGAGTTGCTACCCTCCATTTATACAAGAATTCTCTCAACTTTTGACTCCTGCTGAGTTTTTTTATAGTTAGGATCTCTTACCCTCTCTTCCTTCTGCTACCATCCTTCACTAGGTTACTTTATGTTCATTCTTTCTCCAGAAGATACTGACATTCTTCTTTAATTTTGGTTTCCTCCTGTGAAGTTCAATAAGTGTTCTATCTTCTATATTGTAGCATATACCATTCTATATTATTTACTGCTGGGCTGTGAGGTTCTTCAAAACAAAGATAATGTCTCTCTTGTTTGCTCTTGCATCTTCAGCCTCAAGCAGTATCTGGCAGAGAGGAAGGAATAAATAAATATTTAATGGGTAGTCAGATGGATAGTGATAGTAATATGAGAAAACAGGGCGCATTTGGGGATTCTTAGGGGGCAGTGAAAACATGTGCTAAGTAAGTTAATTCTCATTCTTTGCAGTAGTTACGCTCTATACAGTTGCTGCAAACATTACATTAGTGAATACTGAGCTATTGCTCCTTGGAGGAATACAAGGTTAGGTTCCTACAATCATTTGGTCACATTTTTGTCAACTAATCAATACGTGACCTTATTTTATGTTTGTTTCTGTTTAAGGACACTTTATTTAGTATGTGGAGTTGATTCATTGCCATTGAACTCACAGCCAACAGCTCCATAACTAATGCCTGAGCAAAGCTTCTAACACATGAATTTTCTCCATACAGCACATCACAGCCTTCTTGTGCTTAGGAACACTAGACAACACTTCAGCACTATGCTTAGGGGACATTTTAAACAGCAAATCACCAAGAAAAAGCACAACAATGCAAAAATGGGGCACTTAGTAAACTGCAAAGTGGACAGTTGTTTTTAGTATGAGAGCTGGAACAAGAAAGCAGAGGATTGCCTTGTTCCACCTCGGCTGGCAACATGTGCGTAAGGCAGCGTTGCCACTCTGTGCATGCACGTGTCTCTGAATGCCTGTGAAAGTGCCATGCATATTGATTTCAGAGTTACAAATAAGTTTGAAAATACAGAATGAATCTGCAAATAACAAAGACTGACTGTATTTGGTGTTAGGGAAAAAATATGCCTCCTGTTTTCAAAGAGCTTACAGTACAATTAAAGATAGAAAATATTATTCAAATAACTACAAACAAGGTAAAAAAAGCAACATAAATATACATAAAGCAACTGTTAGAGGAGTTTGGAACAAGTGGTCACAACTGTTATTAGATGACGCCTTTAAGCCATGTTTAGAAAGATAAGTAGGATTTTAAAAGAGGGATGTAAAGTTGAAGAAAAATCTGGATGCAGACACATGGCCTTGGGAAATGATAATGCTTAGAAAATTCAGTTAGAAAATTATTACTATAGGCCAACAAGTGGCTAGGTTAAACCAATAATAGTAAGTGTAAAAAATGATAAGATAGAGATAAAAAAAAAAAACATTCTGCTAAAGGCAGAGAAAGGAAGGTTACAGAAAAAGTAAAAATAATCACAGAACAAGACTAATGAAATAGATCTAGGAAAGTTATCCACAGATTATATTAGTGTTTCTATTGTCACATAACGAATGATGACAAATCGAGCAGCTTAAGATAACAAACATTTACTATCTCAAATGTTTCATAGGTCAGGAGTCCAGAGACTGAGGCTGAGTCCTCTGTACTAGGTCTCACTAGGCTGCAGACAAGGTGTTGGCTGGGCTACATTTCTCTCTGGAGCTTTTTTGTCTTCCAAGATCATGTGGTTGTTGCCAGACTTTAGTAACTGAGAACCCCATTTTCTTGCCTATTGTCAGCTGGGGCTGCTCTCAGCCCCTAGATCCTGGCCACATGTCCCTCTCATGGGTACCCTTACAACATGGCAGCTCATTTCTTCAGGAAAATGTCTTTTACTTTAAATATCACCCTGCATGAAAAGTCTAATTCTCTATGACAAGTTTAACCTCACTAAGTCAGCTCCACCCACAATGATTTTCCTTTTGATTAACTCAAAGTCAGTTGATTAAGAATCTTTTTGTTTTAATAATAGTTTTTTTTAAGATTTTATTTATTTATTTTTAGACAGGGGAAGAGTGAGAAAAAGAAAGGGAGAAAAACATCACTGTGTGGTTGCCTCTCACGTGTCCCCTACTGGGGACCTGGCCTGTGCGCATGCAACCCAGGCATGTGCCCTCACTGAGAGTCCAACCAGGTACACTATGGTTTGCAGGCCAGTGCTCAGTCCACGGAGCTACGCCAACCAGGGCAGGAATCTTAATCATATCTGTAATATACCTTCATCTTTGCCATATAATGTAGCCCAATCATCAGAGTGATATTCCATCATAATCACAAGTCTGATCTACATTCAAGGGAAGCGGATTTTATTGGGAACAGGAGTCTTGGGGGAAATCTTATAATGCTGCCTATGGTAATGGTCCATTGAGTTAATGCATGTATAACTTTTCCTTTCCCCTTCCCTTCCCTTCCCTCTTCCCTCCCTCCCTCTCTCTCTTTTCTTTCTTTCTTTCTCTTTCCTTCTTTCTTTCTTCCTTCCTTCCTTCCTCCTTCCTTCCTTCCTTCCTTCCTTCCTTCCTTCCTTCCTTCCTTCCTTTCTTCTCTTTCTCTTCCTTCCCTTCCTTCCTTCTTCTTTCTTTCTTTCTTTCTTTCTTCTCTCTCTCTCTCTCTCTCTCTCTTCTTTCTTCTTTCTTTCTTTCTTTCTTCTTTCTTTCTCCTTCCTTCCTTCCTTCCTTCCTTCCTTCCTTCCTTCCTTCCTTCCTTCCTTCCTTCCTTCCTTCTTTCCTTCCTTCCTTCCTCTCTTATTATTTGTTGCTGTTACTAGTCAATCACAGCCTAGAGGTGTGACTAGAAAAAAAGGGGAGAAATGAACAGCTCAGTAGGATGAGGAGCCTTGGGACAGTTGTCACTTTGAAAGGAGACTTTTGAGGCTGTTTTGTTTTATTTAGTTTTTCTCCAAGAAACACCCCCCTGCCTCTCTACCTCCCAATGTCTTCAGTAAAATTTGCTCCATGTGTCTTTATTTGGGAATGAAATTTATGTAGAGGCTCTTATTTATCGTTACTTCACTTTGTTTTGTTGAGACAATGTTGAAACTGGCTTGAAGTTTGACACCAGGGAAGAGAGATTATAGCCAGTTAAAACATTCTTAGATACCCCATTCTTTCTCTGTATCCTTCTCCCAATCCTCCCCTTCTTACCTGGAGCCTCTCTTTCAAGCTTTCTCTCACTTTCCTGTGTAGATTCAAGTCTCTTTATGACACTGCATACTGCTAAGACCTTCTAGTGGTTTCTTGGCTTAGAAATTCCTATAGTACAATGAATGGTATCTCTCCAAGTCTGTGATTTTATCTGATACTAACCTGTCTTTGTCCACTCTGCTTGACCTCTCTCTGTTTCTGAAACATGCTAAGTTTAGTCTTTTACCAGTTCAATATTAGTTCTTTCTGCATAGCTAACTTCATCATATAGTTCAGATCATAGATTAAATATTATCTCCCCAGAGAGGCCTTCCTTAAAAATCCTTTCTAACAGAGTCACCTTTGTATCAAAACATCCTATTTTAATTCTCTAATTAGCACTTAACACCATCTGACATATATATAATTTCTACCTCCCACCCTCTCACTTCTGGCTCTGGATGGGTACAGGCTCCTCAAGGTCAAGCAACTTGTCTCCACCAACTACCAGTCTATTGCCAGTAATTAGAATAGTGCCTGACACACAGAAGATGTTTTACAATTACTTGTGAATAAATGAATTCATAAGAGGTTAGGATGTATTGGAGTCTTTCTGCCAACATTTAACCTAGTTTCTCAGGGAAATGATCAGCAAAAGTTAGGAGTCCAGTTGACAAATGGTGCTGCTAAACAGCAATTTGGTAAGGAGAAAATGTAGCATTGGTCTGGCCTTTGAGATACTGATTTTCATCTTGTCTCTGCCACCGACATTCTGTTTGATCTTGGGCAAGGGCAAGAAAGGTCTTTCATAGCTTGGAGTTAAAAAGCAAGAATACTTATAAATATTTTATATACTCAATCTGTAATATAGTGTCATCCCATTCTTATAAATGAATTAACTGAAGCTCTTTGAGAGGAAATAATCCATGATCAGCATGCAGTATTGCTTGGATTTGAAACCATCTGTGTTTGCCTTAAAAGTTTTTTCTATCTCTGACATTCAAGCATCTTGAAACACCATTATCTTCTACTTCCTTATATAGAATTGACTTTTTCCTAATCAGGCATCTGTCATCTTTTTATCCCAAACAGTTTTTCTACTTTGTAGAAAGGAGGAGAAAGAAATGCACATTGAGTAGAGATTCTGAGTACAAGGCTTTGAGAATGAATGCTCTTTTTTTTTAACTTTTTTCTTATTTAAAAGAGAAAAAAATAAAAGAAGGAATAATAGAAGTAATAAATACAGAATTGTTTTTCCCATTTTCCTGAGAATTTACATTCTTTAAAAATCACCTAGTTTGTTTTCACCTAAGCATTTTATTTTTTTAATCTCTGATTGTTTTTGTTAAATGCTTTCTAAATGATTTGTAAGGTGGATATTTAAACACTTCTTATACTGCATAATCCCACAGTTCACTCTTCTGAAATGTCACCTCTTTTTCCACTTTCAATATCTTTATTGAGATGTCAAATTGTCTAGCATTGCCAATGTTAATTCAGCAGCAAGCAGTGATTATATCACATATAACTATTTTATTCTTCTCCAGGTCTGATTCAATGAAAAACTGCTTCTCATTTATTTCACTTGAATTTTTTAATTTTTAATTTTTAATTTTTTTATTTTTTGATATGTTAATTGTTGTTCAAATACAGTTATTTCCATTTTCCTGCCACTTTTTTCCAGTTGTTTGTTCTTTTAAGTTCCATCCATGTTTTGCTCCAAATTCCAAAAAGTAAAGATGTTTCCTAGATGCATAAATGTCCCTGTGACATTAAGAAACACTGTTTTGGGATGAGGATGAGTGATTGCTTAATAATGTCCTGCTTGACTAATATATCAGAGTTTTGTTCTTTTAAAATAAGTGATAGTAACTGGCAGACTCTGAGAGACAGATCCTTATCACTCCAGAATTTTGATGAATGTACATACCTTCTTTGGAGTCTTTGTGCAGCCACAATTTCCCTTTTTATTTTTAGTAACAATATAGCACCAACAGCTAATCCTATGAATACTATTATTATCCTTAGTTTACAGATGAGCAAATGAAATTCAGAGAGGTCTAGTAACCTCAGCTAATAAGGGGCTAACTCAGAGCTCTAGCAACAAAATTTGGGCTTTCTGATTTCAAGAATCTGAGCTTTTAACCACTGAGATTTACATCCCCTGTCCTTACCTACACTTTGTTATCTGACCCAACTCTGGCCTGCCCAATATTTTCCTTTATTTCATTCAAAAAATATTTACCAGGCACCTAGAACAGAGCAATAGAGATAAAACAATGAATAAAGCTATCTATTTTTAAGATGCTCAAAGGCTACCTGGGGTGATACTGAGAGACACACATGTAAACTAGTGGTGAGACCAGAAAGCTATAATTACAGTTGGTAAGTTTCAGAGACATTTCCCAGGATTCAGTCTATGTATTGAATGAATGTGTGCTGACAAAAGGAAGAGGAAGAAAATTATTGAGTGCTTCCTATATGTTTAGCATTGAGCTAAGAACTTATATTAATTAAGGCAATTCAGGCTTAATGCAAAGGATACCTGCTTCTTGTTCAGGTAAGTGGGCATTCTTATGTGGGAAACTCTCCTTCAAGCAGAGTTCAGTGACCCAGACTCCTAGCACCTTGTGTCTCTGCCGCCTTCAACTTGTGATCCTCAAGATGTCCTGGAGACCTTTTCTAGTTCAAGCAGCAGAAGTGAGAAAAGATCAGGGAGAATTATAAATGAGATACTTGTGTGAACTCCAGAGGGACCTTGCATTTCACTGGCTAGAAGTCAATCACATTTAAACATCCAATTGCAAGGGAGTCTGGGAAATGTAGTCTTGGCAATAAGTCCAGTTGAGATTATAAACAAACAAATAAATTGGAAGTATAGATGCCATTATGCTACCTATATAATGTCAATAAAATTACCCTCTCTAGAAAAAAAGTCTGAAAAAATAAAACTTGTTAATTTTGTGATGACCTATCTTCTATAAAGTCTATCTTCATAGACCCTATGAAACAAAAACAGAAAAGAGAGGATTATTACAAGATATTTTTTAAGGTGATGAGAATTTGCCTTCATAAATCTTTGAGCTGAAAAACTAGGTATGTGTCTATGTGTTTGTGCATATGTGTCTAGGCATTGAGGGCCACAGAGACAGTAATTAATAAAGCCTGGATTCAAATCCAGATTATTTATTATACCAAGCAGAGTCCGTCAGAAACCATAAAAAAATACATTAATTTGCAGTAGAAGCAAACTAGGATTCTGTAGTATGTGGATGTTCAACATTGTTTGACCTTAATCTCTTAAACAAACTCTAACATCTTGCATTAGACATTCAAACAATATTTTTTTTTAAATTTAATTTATTAAGTGTGGTAGCACAAGGAATTATGGTTTAACTATCCTCAATGACTCAACTTAGAATGAGAACATTAAATGTTTTGTATCTGGGTTCAGGGAAACTTCAAATCATCATTATTGTCCATCTTCCTGTACCTCTATACTTATATTTGCTAAGTTTCCACCTTTGAAAATACAGAAAAATTAAATAAAGCCTAACATGATATACTAATGGAAAGAAAAGGTCAACCTGAATATTTGGAGATATCTTAAAACTCCATAAGCTATTTCTTAGTTATTCAAAGTCTTACGGGCTATAGAAGTCAGAGTTAGAGCTAAGAATGATCACCAATTCTGAATAACACCTTTCAAAACAAAGCATTCAGAGAAGCATATCTAGAATAGAGCATTTACCAGAAATCTGTGATGCAGCCACAAAATTCATAAAGGGATAATTACAGGCTAGTATATGTGTGTGTGTGTGTCCCACCTTTATTGCTGAGTTTCCTGATATTCAAGGTAAAAAAAAAGAGTACAAGAATAAAAACTCCCATTGCCAGAATGAATTGTATTTCTATGAACACTAGTCTTAATTCCACCCCATCTAGACTTTGTATGAAAAAATATATACGTGAAGTATGCCTTTTATGATCCAGTAGAGTACCATTATTATCCCCCAAACTATACCCCCTATGTCCTCACGTAATTTCCTGACTTTTTACCAAATATTTCTAAGATGATCTTTCCAAATAGATTTCGTGTTAATTTGTTTTAAAGCTGGGGTCATTCTACTTCAATTATCAAATGTAATGGAAGAGGTAAATATTTTTCTATTTACTTTCTATTTCACGAGGAAGAGGCTTAGTAGGTTAGCACGTATATTTCATAATCTAAACCACTCAGCCTGAAATCAGTGGAAATCCCACCTAGATATGTCTGAAGGTTTTAGTTTTTCATGTTATACATTTTTTCCTGCAAATTCATAGATTAATAGTTGGATGAGATAGGCTATTGCCAGGGCTATTTCTTAGACATTATTTAAAACTGTTTTGTTAGTGGTTGGTAGATGAGTGAGTGAGTGAGTGAATGAGTGAATGAACGAACAACTGAGTGAACAACATAAGTAAGGTCACAAAAGAAGAGTAGAGAACCTTACCACGGTTGGTGATGATGCCGAGGGCCAATCCTGTGTGCTATCACTGAGAAAATTACTACAATTTTCCAATAGGCTTAGGAAGACAGACTTATTCCTGAGCAGAATAATAACGTAAATGCCAACATCTTCCAAAACAAAAGACATCACTACAGTTCCTATTGTAAACACATTGTTTATCTCAAAAATACTCCTGTTGATAGTCTGGCACTGGGAATAATCATTGCATAATGATGCTCCTATGCTGCAAGGGAATGAGCATGAAAATGAATGTTTCACAGGTGACAAACATAAATGCAGACAGCACTTAATATTTTAATTTAAAAAAGACTCTTTTCTTTTGAATTCAAACCTCTAGAAGATTGCTTAGAGTTACCTTCATTACTAGAAGTGCAAGACAAAAAAATTATCAAGTAACATTGGTGTTTGAGTAACAGATGAAAAAGGACCAAATGTAATGAGAGCATCCAGTGAACTACACAAGGATAGGGACCATTTTAAATGCTAATAGAAAACAAAGGCAGTTCAATGCAGATAAATGTAGTCTAATGATGGCTTTGATGAGCCTTTATCTCTCAACTCTTTGTGCACAGTAAAATATGAAGAATTTAAAAAAGGAACAAAATAGTCAGATTTATTGTATGTGTCACTAATGAGTGACGAGCACTGGAAAGACAAAGCATGAATTTCTATGGTTTTAATGGGTCTTTTTCAGATATTTCTCCAAATTACAAAATATGAGACATGACAAAGAATAGGAGTGGGAAGAGATAAGTTTGGTATGTGAAAGTAATACATTAAACTTTTTGTGAGGGAAATGTGGGTTGGGGAGAGACACCTCTCCTGTGGTTTCCACAAAAATTATAAGCCAATTGATTTTCTGGCATGAATGTCCCAGTAGAATTTGTTCATTGTTGATCACACATTAAACCACAGGTCAAAGTCCTCTGTGGAGAGAAATTCTGAGTATGGCTCCTCAGGGAAATGCTCAAGGGATTACTCAGCAAGACTAAAGGAAGTCACAGAGTTTCACATATGTGGCCATTTCACTTAGTTGACCACATTGAATGGAGCCATCAGTGAAATTGGTCTTCAATTCAGTTATTTTTTTCCATCTGATCAATTTTTAAAATAAAGTTGTTATGGGAGAAACTCGGTTCTTCTTGCTTTCTCAAGTAAAGAATTGCAGATCCGCAAGTGTATTAGTGTACAAGCACAGTTTATTGCTGGTATGTTCTCATGGAAAAGAATGGGTCTTGCTGAGGCAGGGGAGAAAGGCAAGAGCATCAGGTCCTCTGTCATGAGGAGATGTATAGTTGGTGGGATGGGGTGAGGGAGTTACATTTTGATTGGTGGGTAAGAGTGGTGCCAGCTCCTCCAATGCGGGGGGGATGTGACTACCCAAATATAGGTATGTGTGGGGGTCTGTTAGCCTGAATCCTTATCTTGGTCCAGACCACATTTGTTCATCTTGTTGTATGTAAGATACAGAGACAGGAGGCAGTTAAGTACAGTTGGGGCAGTTACCCAGAGTTAGTTATGGGCTCTTTCTGTCAGCATTAGGAACTCCCTTGTAAAGGAGCATTAGGAACTCCCTTGTAAAATAGATTGTGACCAGAGTTAAGCAATTAACCAAAGTTGTTTTAGGGCTTTTTCTTTGGGCACTGTGGAGCCCGCCTTCTCCTTCCAGGTCTTGGGTTGAATGTGCAGTTTCAAAGGCTTTCTTTCCCAGATGGTAGAAACAATACACAGAATTTCAAGGATTTCCCTCCTCCCATGCTAGCATCATGTTTCCTGTGATGTGGGAACACCTGGCAATATTATCTGACCAGGTTCAGGACTGCTGAGTTAGTGAATGAGATGTGTTTGCCTCCTCCTCCCTGCCTTGGTTTGCTATCTATCCTACCTAACAAACTGAAAATTCATTTTAGTCAAACTGTAACACGGTGCACCCAAGGTAGGGGGCACCAACTGGGGATTTTTAATGGGGTTCAGAACTCAGGGTGTTCAGGAAATATTAAAAAATATACATATATATATATATATATATATATATATATCCTTATCCTCACACGTCTGAGCTAGGGGATGGGACACATGGAGCAGGGCCATTGAGAGTTGTTTTGAATAGCAGCAGTTTTGCAGATAACCTCTAGAATGGTCATTTAACATATCCATAAGTTTTAACTGTTTCATAGATATGTTAAATATCTGTGGCCATGCTTTGAGCCAGGGGGATGGGAATGACTTCAACCCATGATGTAACTGGGAGACAACTCGCTCTGGGTACAGCACTTGCATAAAAGCTTGCAGATGATTGGCTTCACGCCATGGTGCCACACCTGCCCAGACTCACTATGGCAGCCTAGTAGAGCTGGACGAATATGGGAATGCTGGCAGGTGTAACTGACTGGGAGGAGTCGGAAATGGGGCCACCGAGAAAGATTGGTGCTGGGATATAAACCCAGGTGAGGCGGCCATGCTGGGCTTTTTGGGGGGAACACACAGCTTTGGCAAAAGTTGGGACCATGCAGGTTTAAGATGCTCCCTTTTTGCTATGTGGCTTAGCAAGCAGGAGAGACTTTGCCTGGAAGAAAAGAGGTGAAAGGACTCTTGCTGGTGGGCCATGAGAAGGTGACACATGGTTTTGAATTAGCTGGAGAACATAGCAATGACACAACTGATGGTGCCAGAACTGAGGGGCTGCCTGAACCATGGACTTCTACTTCTTTTCCTGGGATATGGTACCTCTGACTGGGCAAAGGGGAGAAGGAAGAACTATGTGCTTATGGGTATTATAAAGGACTTTAGTATTTTTAATGAAGACATTAAGTCATTATTCTAAGTCTGTATAAGTTTTTAAATAAATAACCCCTTTCTTTTTCACCAATCTCTGGCATTGAGATACGTCTTTCCCTGGTAGTGGGCAAGGCGAACCTAGTTCGGGGTGGGGGACCCCCAGAGCACAAGGGTGATTTCATTCAGTAATAGTATATCATTTGCCACCCCACCCCCCAGTCCGTTCTGTGACAAAACTACCTATATGCGTGGATGTAGCCAAAAAAAGTTAGGTGCTTTTGTTTATGAAAATGTTAACCATAATTGGAGCACTGGCTGTCTGTTCTTAAGCCACTTGATATTTGAGGTTCTGTTTTCTTTAACTGAATATGATAATACCTATAACACAGATGTTTATAAGAATGAAAAGAAAATGTATATAAATTTAATGTGCCATACAATTACTTGGAGTAGACTTTGGGGGTAGTATTGAATAGCTCTGCATAATAATGGCATAAAATATGAAGCTGTGGCATAGAAGAAGAGGAGTCTCTTGGTTTTGCAAATGGACATAAAATTCCTGGGTGGTGTCAAGAAAGGACTCGGGAAATATGGCATCTATTAAGGAAACTTAAGATGTTTGACAAAGGGAAGTGAAGTGATATTCTTCATGACACACTGTATTAGTCTGTTAAGGCTTTTCTAACAAAGTACTACAAACTGGGTGAGCAACATAACTTTATTCTCTCACACTTCTGAAGGCTGGACCTCCCAGATCAAGGTGTGGGCAGGGCCATGCTTTCTCTGACAGTGCTAGGGAAGGATCTGCTCCAGGGTTGTCTTCTAGCTTCAAATAGTTCCTTGGCTTGTGGCAACACAATTCTAGTCTCAACAATGTGTGTGTATGTGTCCACATTTTTCATTTGTCTAAGGACACTAGACATTTTACCTAGTTAAGGCCCATCCTAATCCAGTATGATTTCATCTTAACTAATGATATCTGCAATGACTATTTCCAAATAAGGTCACATTCTGATGTTAACATATAAATTTGATGGACGCAATTCAACCTGTAGTACTCACTAATGCTTTATTGGTAGTGGATTTTTTTCTAGAAAAAATGAAAAGTTACTCTGTTCTCCATATAAGTGGAGAAAGACAGAGACCACACTGATGTGGAAGAAGAGGGCTAGAGGGAGAGCTGGGATGTAGGCTATGAGCACGATAGGGCTTAATCATGTTGATTATAGCAGGAAATGGTCACTGAGAAGCTATTGTATATCCGGCATTGACAATTGCCCTAAGAGAGGACCTGGCCCTTTGAAGATCTAGGGATGGAGATAACCAAGAAATAATAATGCACTGTAAGCTATAATCCAAAATACAATAGGACCCCAGAATGTCTTTATTCCCTAGAAATTTATGAAATGATAGTTTATCACTGTAGATATTTTGTGTTTATGACATCTTCCCAAAATAATATTTTAAGTACAAATATAGAAATTGACTAAATAACTATGCCAGCATCATCACTATGTGATGTAAGTAGGTGTGTTTTAGGTCTAGTTCATTTTCTAGTCTACCCCATTGTCAAGCCTCCTACCACCAAAGAATATGAACAGTGTAGTTTTTATAAAATGTGAATAAAGTTCAGATCAGTTCCTCAAGATGAACTTTAATTTTGATGTTGGAATATTTATTTGAATGTGATGCCTCATGGTATCACCTGTAATGATTTGATATATTTATGAAAATTATATATATATATATATATATATGGCTTTATTTTTAGAGTAGTTTTAGGTTCAGAGCTAAATTAAGATGAAGATACAAAGATGCCCCATATATCAATGTCCACATGCATGATTCACTATTATAAACATCCCTCGCCAAAGTGTACATTTATTACAGTTGCTAAACCTACAGTGAAGCATTATTACCATCCAAAGTTCATGGTTTACATTAAAATTCACTCGGTGTTATACATGCTATGGATCTAGACAAATGTATAGTGACATATATCTGCCATTACAGTATTATACAGATATTTTTTGTGTCCTAAAACTATTCTACCCATTCATCCCTCTTCCATACCCCCACCAACCCTTAGTGACCACTAATCTTTTTACTGTCTCCACAATTTTACCCTTTTTTGGAATGTCGTACACTTAGAATCATAAAGTATGTAACCTTTTGACATTGGCTTGTCTCATGTGCTAACATGCATTTAAGGCCCCTTCATGGCTTCTCATGACTCAGTAGCTCTGTGTGCATGTGTGCGGAATAATACGTCATGTCATGATGCACCAAAGTTTACCCATTCATCTACTGAAGCACATCTTGGTTGATTCTACATTTGGGAAGTTATAAATAAGGCTGCTATAAATATTTTTGCACAGAGATTTATGTGGTCATAAGCTTTCAACTCCTTTGGGTAAATACCAAGGAGTATGATTGCTGGATTTTATGGTAAAACTATGTTTAATTTGATAAGAAACTACCAGATTGTCTTTCAAAATAACTGTATGATATTGCATTCCTACCAGCAATGAATGAGAGCTCCTTCTTCCTCCACGTCTTTTTAGTGTTGTGGGTATTACAAAATTTTACCATTTTTATAGTTGCATAGTAGTATTCAAAGTTTTAGTTTGCATTTATCTTATAACATATGATGTGGAACATATATTTTCATTTTTTGTCATTTGTGTAGCTTATTTGTTTATGTGTATATAAGGTCTTTGGCTCATTTCCATAAATTGGATTGTTTTCTTATTGTTGAGTTTTAGGAGTTATAGAAACAACTCCCTGCCCCCAGGGTCTTTTTCTTTTTCTTTCTTTTTTTTTTTTTTTAACTATGGTTCTTCTTTGCCCATCACTGTTGTGTTAGGAATTGTGGCTCTCAATGTCAGAGTTTGAAAAAAAGGAAAGAAACTATTTATTCAAAAGTTATATAGGTTTAGAATAACAGCATAATGCCACCATTAAGTCCCAAAATCCCTTTAAAACACCCATTAAAATACACACAGTCTCACCCCTTCTTGCCAAACCGGGCCAGGGGTACCATATCTCAGAAAAAGAAATAGAAGTCTGTAGCTCATCTAGACTTCTGTTCTTAATACAAAACCTCATTCTTATGGTGAGCCAGTGGGAGTCCTTCTGCATTCTTTCAAACCACTAAGACAGAGAACTCTGCATGGCTGCTGCACCTGCTTTCCTGCTTCCTGAACTGAGTGGTCAAGTGGTCAAGAGAGCCCCCTCTCTGCTTCTCAGAAACACATGGTTGAACCCCCACATGGCTGTCATGCTTGGGTTTAAACCCCAGTGTGGATCTTCCTCTGTAACCCCATTTATGACTCCTCCCACACTCAGCTACACTTGCCAGTAGTCCAGTTTCTTCTGCCTTTCTCAGCTGTTATTGTCTGTCCAGGCAAGCATGGACCCATGGCATAGAGTGAACCATCTCCAAGCTGCTTGCGCATTGCTCTAACCAGAGGGAGCTGCCTCCTAGCTACATCATGGGTCAAAGTCACACATTTCTTCCTGGCTCAGAGCAGGCTCCTAAACTAGCCTGCTGTTATTGATATGCAAAATAACTCTCCATCCCTGTGCTGCTGCTTTCTCAGCCCCCAAGCTAGGCTTCTGGGGGGCCCTGGGGCCTCTCACTCTACTCCCTGTTTAACCTATACTCCATTATAAGTTCTTTATATATATTTAATAAAAGTCCTTTATCAGATGGATTTTTCACATTTTTTCACAGTCTGTGGCTTGTTATTTGTTCTCTTGACATTGTCTCTTACAGAGGAGACTTCTTAAATTTTAATGAAGTCCAGCTTATTAATTTTTTCTTTCATGATTATATTTTTGGTGTTGCATATAAATGGCATTGCTGTAACCAAAGTTATTTAGGTTTCTCCTGTTATCTAAAAGTTTTATAATTTTACATTTTACAGTTGAGTCTATGATCCTTTTAAGTCAATTTTTTCAAGAGTATGAAGTCCATTTCCAGTCCAGATTCAATTTTTTTTCTTTTTCTTTTTTTTTGCAGGTGAGGGTTCATTCATTCCAGCACCATTTGTTGGAAAATCTGTCTTTGCTTCATTGTGCTACTTTTGTATCTTTGCCCAAGATCAATTGACTATATCTATGTGGGGCTATTTCTGGGTTCTGTCTTCTGTTCCATCAATCTATTTGTCTACTCTTTCACTAATACCACACTGTCATTACTAAACTTTATTGTGAGTCTTTGAGCACTATTAGTCCTCTAACTTTATCTTCTCTTTCAATACTGTGTTGGCTATTCTGAATCAGTTTGTTCCTATGATTTTGATTGTGATTACTTTGAGTCTGTAGATTAATTTGGAAAAAACTGATATCTTGAAAATTTGAATCTATAGACATAAATATGGAGTGTCCCTCCATTTATTTATTTCTTTGTTGATTTATTCATCAGAGTCTTATAGCTTTTCTCCTATAAATCTTGTACATATTTTGTTACATTTATACTTATGTATTTCAGTTTTAGGAGTGCTGATATAAATGGTATTGTGTTTTTTATTTCAAATTTCACATGTTTATTTCTGATATGTATGAAATTGATGAAATTTTATACATTAATCTTGTATCTTACAAATTTTCTATAACTGCTTCTTAGTTCAAAGAGCTATTTTATTTCAATTATTTCAGATTTTCTACATAGACAATCATGTTATCTCTGAATAATGTTTTTTTCCTCTCAATCTGTGTACCTTTTATTTTTTCTTCTCTAATTGCATTGTTTTAAAAGCTAATACTTTTAATAAAATGTTGAAAAAGAGTGTTTAGAGAGGACATTTTGCCTTGTTTCTGATCTTGGTGGGCAAACTTCTAGTTTTTCACTGTTAAGTATGTTAGCTTTAGGTTTTTGTAGATATTATTTGTGAAGTAAAGAAATGTTCCTTCTATTTCTTGTTTATTAAGAATTTTTTCTTTTAAATCATGAATGAATTTTGGATTTATTCAAATGCTTTTTCTGCCCCTATTGATATAATAATTTGATTTTTCTTTCTTACCTTATTAATGTGATTTATTACATTAATTATTATAAAATAATGAACCTACCTTATATATCTGAGATAAATCCTACAGGGTCATAGTATATAATCATTTTTTGTTCATGTTTGGACTTGATTTGCCATTTTTCTGTTGAGGATTCTTGCATCTACATTCATGAAAGTTATTGCTTTATAGTTCTTGTTTCTGGTAACACCTATGTTTGTTTTTGCTGTTGTTGCATTAGGGTAGTGCTTGCCTTATATAATAAAGTTAGGAAGTATTCTTTCTGCTTATGTGCTCTTAAAAAGATTATAAAAAATAATAATGTTGTTTAGATATTTGATATAACTCATAGGTCTACCCATCTTGGTCTGATTCTTTTTTTCTATGAAGTTATTAATTACTGGTTTCATTTCTATATAAATATAGAGCTATTCAAGTTGTCTATTTATTTAAGTGTGAGAGCTGGTAAATTGTGTCTTTCAAGGAATTGGTGCATTTCATCTTGGTTATCAAATTTGTAGGCATAGAATTGTTCATAATATTTCTTTACTATCTTTTTAATGACTAGTATATCTGTTGTGGTGTCTCCTCTTTAATTTCTTAAATTAAATTTGTGTCTCCTTTCTCTCTTTTCCTTCTCTCTATGTTAGACTGACCAGAAAATTATACATTTTATTGAATTTTTAAAAAACAGTTTTGGCTTTGTTTATTTTTTATTAACATCCTGTTTTCTATTTCATTGATTTCTGCTTTTATTTTTATCATTTATTTTCTCTTACTTTTGGTTTCACTTGATCCTTTTTTATAGTTTTCCATGTTGGAACCTTTAAGCTGATTGATCTTAGATCTTTCTTATTTTTTAAGAGATGCAGTAAATATTGAAATACTATAAATTTCTTTTTAAATATCGCTTTCATTGCATTCCACATTCTGATAAATTGTGGGTTCTTCATTAACTTAAAATATATTTAAAAAATTTTTCACCCTGGCTGGTGTAGCTCAGTGGATTGAGCGCGGGCTGGGAACCAAAGTGTCCCAGGTTTGATTCCCAGCCAGGGTACATACCTGGGTTGCAGGCCATAACCCCCAGCAACCGCACATTGATGTTTCTCTCTCTCTCTCTCTCTCTCCCTCCCTTCCCTCTCTAAAAATAAATAAATAAAATCTTTAAAAAAAAAAAGGAGTCTGAAACAATTTAAAAAAAATTTTTTTCTTAAAATTTCTTCTTTGACCCATGTATAAGAGTACTGTTTAATTTTTATGCATTTTAGATTTTTTCACTTATCTTTTTGTTATTTATTTCTTGTTTAATTCTACTGTGGTTTGAGAGAAGACTTTGTATGATTTCTATCCTTTTAAAATTGTTAAGGTGTCTTTTTTGACCCAGAATAAGGTATATTTTAGTTAATGATCCATGTGAGCTTGTGAAAAATGTGTATTCTTTTGTTGTTGGATGATGTAGTCTGTAGCTGTCAACTATATTCTGTTGCTTGGTGGTGGTGTTTAGGTCAACGATGTCCTTACTGAGTTTTAGCCTACTGGCCCTGTCCATTTCTAATATAGTTCTGTTGAAGTTTCCAACTACATAATCGATTCATCTCTTTCTCCTTGCAAATCTACTACTTTCTGTCTTATGAAGCTTCATGCTCTGTTTTTAGGTATATGTGCATTAAAATTATTATTTATACCTGGAAAATATACCCTTTTATTATTGGGTAATGTCCTTGCTCATTGCAAATAACTTTCCTTGATTTGAAGTAGTCCCTGTCTAAAATTAATATAGCTACTTCCACTCTCTTTACTAATAGCGTGATATATTTTTCTCTACTCATTTGCTTTTAATCTATATGCATCTTTATTGAAAATGTATTTATTGTAGACAACATGTAATTGGGTCTTGTTATTTTGATTCACCCTGGCAATTTCTGTCTTTTAATCTGTGTATTTAATAACAACCATATTTGTTTTCTACTTGTTGTCCTTACTCTTCATCCCTACTTTTGGTCTTCCGCTCTTTTCTGGCTTTTGTGATTCTATATAATCCCATTTTCTCCCCTATCTTAGAGTGTCAGTATAGTTCTATGTTTCTTTTTGTTAGTGGGTATTCTAGAGTTTGCAATATACATTTACAAGTAAACCAAATCCACCTTTAAATAACACTGTAATGAATGGAGGTCAGCAAAATGGTGGCTTGCAGTTTCCCACCTGGGGGAAAATGAGCACTTGTAAGTGCCTGGCTTGCCACACCACAGCAGAATGATACAAAAGAGGTGCACCTCTTTCTCACCCCATCTGGAATACTGACGAGTTCTAAATCACCCACAAAAATTAACTGGAAATGGATTAAAAATCTAAATATGGGACCTGAAACCTTAAAACTTCTGGAAGAATAGAGAAAAAGATTCTTGACACTGGTAGTGACAATGAAATAAAAGCAAGCAAGAATAGATAAACAGGACTACGTTAAAGTAAAAATCTTCAGCATAGCAAAGAAGACAATCAACTAAATAAAAAGGTAACCTATTGAATGGGAGAAAATGCAAACCAATTATTTGAAAAAAAAGTTAATATTCAATATATGTAAAAAATTTACTTAACTGTATAGCAAAATAGAAGTCCAGTTAAAAAATACGCAAAGGACATAAATATACATTTTTCCAAAGAAGACATAGAGATAATGAAGGGCTACAAAATGATGTTCTAAATCACAAATTATAAGGGAAATGTAAATCAAAACCACAGTGAAATAGCATTTTACACACGTTACAATGGCTTTTATCAATAAGATAGCATATAAGTGTTGGTGAGGATGTGGAGAAAAAAGAACGCATATACACCTTCGGTGCTAATATAAATTGGTTGGGTCACTATGGAAAACAGTATGGAGGCTCCTAAATAAATAAAAATAGAACTATCATGATCCATCAATTCCAACTCTGGGGACAAAACTGAAGGAAATAAAATACTACCTTAAATATTTGCAGTCCCATCGCCACTGCAGCATTATTTATAACAGCCAAAGAGCCAAAATGTAGCAATTACCTGTATCAATTGATGAATAAATGGATAAATAATATACATAGATGTAGATATATATTTATATATTCTTATATCTATATCTGTCTATCTGAATACTATTCAGTTATCGGGAAGAAGGAAATCCTGCTATTTGTAACATGGATGAATGTAAAGGATATTACATTGAGTATGTTTAGACAGGCTAAATGTACTCAAATACTGTATAACCTCACTTATGTGTGGAATACAAAAAAGTCAAACTCATAGACACAAAGAGTTAAGTAGTTGTTACCAGGGACTAGGGGTTGAGGAAGATGGGGATGTGCTGTTCAGAGGGTACAAGCTTTCAGTTATAAGATGAATAAATTCTGAATATCTGATGTACATTGCTGTAACTCTAGGCAATAATACTATGTTGTATACCTGAAATTTTCTAAGAAAGTAGATCCTAAGCATTCTTACCCCAAAACAAAACATGGTACCTATGTGACCTGATGATTGTATTAATTAACTGGATGTGGTAATCATTTCATAAAATATACAAATATGAAATAATCACCTTTTATACCTTAGGCATATTCAATTTTATTTGTTAATTATGTTTCATAGGAAGTAGAAAAACATGTAATTTGTAATGGCCGTATAGGGGTAAATTGCTATTTTGAAACAAATGGTCACAGAAAGTCTTGTTAAGCAAGTGATAATTTAACAAGTTTTTCTTGTTAATTGAGCAAAATGAGGAAGTTATCTATGAAAAGATCTGAGGGGAATATTTCATACAAAGGAAACAGGCAGAAAATGACCAAAGGCTTGACATGTTCAAAGTACAGCAAGGAGGGAAGCATCACTGAGTCAGAGTAAATGGGGAGAGAAGGATAAAATGTTGGAGATTTAAGGCAGCTATATCATATATGGTCCTGGTGAACACTATAGAACTTCTGAGAGAGATGGAAAATCAATGAAGAGATTGTGGAGGTAAATGCTATGAAAATGAAATGCCTTGGTATATAGTTTATTGATTGGCATTCATCCCGCTCAGTGTTCTTTGCACTTCCTAGAGCTGTGGTTTTGTGTCTGATATTAATGTGGGATAAATTCCTAGTCATTATTGTTTCAAATATTTCTTCTTTTCATTTTTCTCTTCTCCTTCTGGTACTCGACACATAGTTACATCTTCTGTTGCTATTCCTAAGTCCTTGCCTATTGCGTTCTGTTTTTCTTATTGTTTCTTTGTTTTTCTGTTTTGAAGGTTTGAATTTGGAGGCTGTTTCTATATTATGTACAATCTACTAATAAGCCCAGCAAAGGTATTCTTTATTTCTGTTTGTGTTTTGATATGTAGCACTTTCTTTTGGTTATATCTTAGAATTTGTAGCTTTCTGCCCACATTGCCTATTAATTTTGGCATACTGTCTACTTTATCCATCAGAATCTTTAGTATATTAATCATTATTGTTTGAAATTCACAGTCTAATAACTCCAACATCTGTGTCATGTCTGGGTGTGATGCTAGCACTGCCTCTTCAAATTGGATTTTCTTTTTGAGTATGCTTTGTAATTTTTCCTCTATAGACATACATGATATACCAGCTAAGAGGGATCGCTATAAATAGGCTTTTAGTAATGTGGCCACAAAGTGTGGAGGAGGGGATGCATTCTGTAGCCCAAAGATTAAGTCTCAGGCTTTTAGCTGAACTTCACAAGTACTTTTCAGGTTTTATTGTTTGCTTTTCTACCCACTTAGGTGGTAAAGGCAACACCTGACTAGAGTTAGCTATTCCTCTTCACCTAGATCCATTAGGCTCTGATAGTGTCCTAACAGGTTAGTCTCTGGTTAACTAATTTCTCCTGAGGGCAGGTCTTGTTAAGAGTACAGTACACTGGTATATTTCACACTTCCTTCTTCCTTCCCTCTTTCTGCTGGACATGTGAGAGAATTTTTTTCAGATATGTACTGAGAGAACCTGGCCAAGCTCCTTGAGGCAAAACTCACAAAAGTATATAACTCTCTTTGACT
Organism: Phyllostomus discolor; assembly: GCF_004126475.2. Classification (NCBI taxonomy): domain Eukaryota; kingdom Metazoa; phylum Chordata; class Mammalia; order Chiroptera; family Phyllostomidae; genus Phyllostomus; species Phyllostomus discolor. The sequence goes on from NC_040908.2 coordinate 114,586,723, forward strand.
TTTTTAACTCTCAGACTTGTCCATACTGAGCCTTCAGCAGTTCTTCAATTATACACTAGGGTTTCCTACCAGGGCACTGGTTGTATAGGTGGTTTTCATTCAAGAGACTCTTTCTGGGAAGTGGTCACTCCCTGTATTCATCTACCCATCTCTCCAAGCTTGGGGGCAGCAATTTACCCTATATCCTCACCTTGCTTACAAATCCAAGGAGAGTTGTGATTTTTTTTTAGATTGTTCAGCTTTTTACTTGTAGTGATGGAGTGGCGATTTCCAAGATCCTTCCTTATATTCAGAAATAGAAACCAAAGTGTGTTTGTGTGTGTATAACTTTTTAAAATTAGATTTTCTTTCTTAGGTGAACTAAAGGAAAAATGTTGCAGCCAAATTTCTGTGATGATTGAAATATAAATAAGGGCAACCTGGTGGAGAAAAAAGAAAATTGCTTTAAAGGTCTGTCTTTACATGTGGTTTTAAACACCCTGCTTCTTTGTGTTATACCATGTGTCATTTATGTTAATTTTATTAGTATTTTCTAAGACTTAGTTTTGTCCTTGGGACATGAAGAAAATAATGCACACCTCACAGTTTTATTGTAAGGAGTAATGGGCAATTTAGTCACACTATAAAAAATGTAAGTGGGGTATCTTTTAGTGCTTCACATCCTGCACACAACTGAGTCTTCTGCCCCTCCTCTCTACCTTCTGAACTACTACCCTCCCACACACACACTGCATACTGATACCCCTACAACTTTCTTTGCCTGGTAGTTAAGAAGCTTCAGCTGTTATTCTGTATTGTATTGAAACAGTTTAATTCACCATAAAAATATTTTGGAAGAAAGATGTAATTACCCATGGCTGTCCTTTGGGCTAGTGAAGCTGAAAGGCTAGCACTGAACCACCATATGGACTGTGCATGAAGGGGCCTGTTTGGAACCAAGCCTTGAAATCCATTTCTTCCTGAGAACAAGTCGATGAAACCACCCAATTGTTTCAGGAGCTTTGAAAATGATCACCTGTTGGACCCAGACTCTGAGTAAATTGCTTTCATTTGAATACGATTTGGAATTTGTTCAACTAATCACAGTATGTTAATTGCATTTTGGAAGAAGAAAGAAACTGAAGAAAGCAACTGGTTCTTGTCATATTTGTGCCAGCCATGGGATTCAGCTTGTGACTGAAGCATTCTACCTTGTTCATTTCAATAAAAGACGGACTTCGCCAGCTGTGATAATTAAATCGCCCTTTACAAAACAAAATAAGTTCTGTACTGGAACATGTTATGCTACGCTGTATCAATTTTTATTTATATAATATATTCCTGCTTACATTAACCATATTCTTTCTCCAAAGATGTCACATACTAATAATCGAATGTACCTTGATTATCCAGGACCAATTATCCCTGGTGATTTTTCAACTTGGAAGGAGGGAATTTTGAATATAACAATAACACCATGCTTTATAGTTCTCCTAATAATATTTTTTCTCTAGTCTGAGACAGTTAAAAGACCATGATCTTCTAGTCATGTCAAGGAGAGTTTGAATATCAATTGTACCAACTTTCTAGTTGAGTACAATTAGTAAAAATATACTGCTTGTGAATGCAAAATGTTTCCGCCAAATTTCTATGGTGCTCAATATATGAATAAAGCCAACCTCTATCTGAAATGACCAGTTCTTATTTCCAGAGGTTTCATGGGAAAAAAACTAGAAAACTGCAAATATCACATGTGGCACAGGGTTTATGCCACAATGGTAGCAGTAGTGCAGACCTACCAAGCAGAGCAATAGGTGTAGCAAAGAATTAGTTATATCATTTTATTATTTGGGTGAATACAATACCACCCTGTGTCTGATTTTTCATCTTTCCTCCTAATGATCAATATTGAGTAATCTATTATCTATCTCTTTTGACCTTTTTTCCAAATAGTGCTTTTACTGAGTACCCGTAATTTGTGTAAAAAATGCAAATGATCATTGCCTTCAAGTAGATTATAATGACTTTAGGTGATGTGAGCAATATACATTAGTATCAACAAAATATAATTACTTAGTAGTTCTTATTTTGTAATAAATAAAACCAGATGTCTGGAAACCTTGTAAGTTACAATATCTGAAATTTTTAACAAGTGCCCCAAAGCTGAGTGCTGTAAGTGTCTACAAGGAGGAGTTGGGTTCATCACCAGCTCAGGATAATAGGTGACAAACATCCCCATATTCTAAGAAGTACTTGATACATCATCTCTGAACTGTTGAAAGGTCACCAAAATCACTTCAGGATCTCTAACTAATCCATCAATCATACTTTTCCAAACTTCATACAAAACAGCCAAAGTTTTATTGTAATAAAAAAGAGAAAAGGATTTCTTGAAAAGATTTTATAGGAACAACAGAAAGCACTATAAACTTTTTTCCAATGCCCATTGCATGTTGAAATTTTATAATTATTTTTCTATTAAAATTGAATTATGCATTATCACCTACATGCATAAAAATTATTCAGCATTTCTGGTTATCTCCTTTGTGTGAATTTCCAGGTGCAACATAGTGACCATTTTTAAAGACCTGGATATGTATTGCCAGCCTGCTCAGTACAAAGTTTAGAATAATTAGAGGTCTCATTAGGTAATAATACTCAGAGGTTCCAGCAGCACTGTATGAAAGAACCATCACATCATAGAAAGCACTCTGAAATAAGTGGAAAAAACAACTCATTTTTTTCATCATATAATAAGATTGACTCTTTAATATAAATATGTGCCATTTGATTCTTTTTCTGATGGTTACCTTGGTTCTTTGCCCATTTTTTATTGGAATCTTAGTACATTTTAAAAATAATTCCTAAAACCTCTTTGTATATGAAAAAATTATGAACCCTGTCTACTACATTTATAGCAAGATTTTTCTCTTTTTTACCACTTTCTTTTTAGGTTTATTTTATATTTTACATGAATTTGACTTTTAAAAAGTGTGAATTCAATATTACAATGGGCCAAACATTATGCTAATTCACATTTAAAGGTTTATGCAGAACCACATGTAAAATTTGAAGAGTTGAAATTAAGACTCTAGATAATGTGCTGTGATTTTTCCACATCTTAAAGTAGAAGTAAACACATATCAAAATGCTGTTTTTATTTTACATGAACAAATTTATGTAAATTTCACAACTACTTGAGGAGGCAGATGGTTTTATACTAATTTGATAGATCAAAAAACTGAAGCTCTCAGAGATTAGATTCTTTTCCCAAAGTAAGGTAGAAGCAGCATATGAATTCCATCTGACAGAAGAAAATATTTAGTAAGATCTATACTTTATACAAACAAGTTAAAAACAGATAATAATGATTATAAACAAAAGTGAAAATAATTCTGCAAATTCACATAACACAAGATTTGAAAATTGTAGTCATTTGATCAATATTATAACATCAAAACATATTATATTATATTATTATATTATATTATTAGGTTATATTATAACATAAAAACATCGTGATGTTTTTAACCACTTAAAGACACTGTTAAAGAAAAAATAGTAATGATATATGATTTTTCCTTCATTTACTGGGAACAAAGATAAACCACACTGTAACTGTTTTCTTTTTTTCTTTTTTTCCTTGTGTATGGCCAGATTTACTTATTTTTAAACTATATTTTATTGATTATTCTATTACAGTTCTCCAAATTTTTCCCTTTTTCCCCCTCTTCCTGATACCCCCTTCCCTCCAGCGATCCTCCAACTTAATTCATGTCCATGGTCATATATATAAGTTCTTTGGCTTCTCCATTTCATATACTATTCTTAACCTCCCCCTGTCTATTTTGTACCTACCAGTTGTGCTTCTTACTCCCTGTACCTCATTCTCCATCATTCTCCTCCTCCCCCCTCCACACTGATAACCCTCCATGTGATCTACATCTATGAATCTATTCCTGTTCTAGTTGTTTGCTTAGTATGTTTTTGTTTTTGTGTTCCTAGGTTCAGTTGTTGATAGTTGTGAGTTTGTGGTCATTTTACTGTTCATAGTTTTGGTCTTTTTCATAAAAAAGTCCCTTTAACATTTCATATAATAAGGTCTTGGTGATGATGAACTCCTTTAGCTCTACCTTGTCTTGGAAGCACTTTTTCTGCCCTTCCACTATAAATGATAGCTTTGCTGGATAGAATAATCTTGGTTGTAGGTCCTTGCTTTTCATCACTTTGAATACTTCTTGCCAGTCCCTTCTAGCCTGCAAAGCTTCTTTTGAGAAATCAGCTGACAGTCTTATGGAAACTTCTTTATAGATAACTCTCTGCTTTTCTCTTTCTGCTTTTAAGATTCTCTCTTTATTTTTAACCTTTGGCACTTTAATTATGATCTATCTTGGTATGGCCCTCTTTGGGTCCAACTTATTTGGAATCTCTGTGTTCTCTGGACTTATATGTCTATTTCTTTCACCACATTAGGCAAGTTTTCTTTCATTATTTTTTCAAATAAATTTTGAATTACTTGGTCTTCCTCTCCTCCTTCTGGCATCCCTATGATTCAGATGTTGGCATGTTTGGAGATGTCCCAGAATCTTCTTATTCTCTCCTCATTTTTTAAAAATTCTTGTGCCTTCGTTTTGTGCTGGTTGACTGTTTATTTCTTCCTTATGTTCCAAATCATTGATTTTAACCCTGGCTTTATTCCTTTCACTTTTAGTTCCCTGTGGATTTTTCTTTATTTCACTCAGGGTAGCCTTCATTTCTTCCCTTATACATTTGTCATATTCAGTGAGTTCTCTGTGCATTCTTAAAACCACTGTGTTGAACTCTGCATTGATAAGTTGACTATCTTTGTTTTGCTTGGTTCTTTTTCTGGATTTTTAAAAAATTTTATTTTAATTGTTGTTCAAGTCCAGTTTTCTGTCTTTTACTCTCATCCCAGCTCACCCCTCCAGCCCTCACCTGCTCCCATTTCCACATCCCCTTATTTTTGTCCATGTGTCCTTTATACTTGTTCCTGTAAACCCTTCACCTTTTCCCTGGAAATTCCCTCCCCTCTCCCCTCTGGTCACCATTTTCTAGGATTGTGATCTGTTCTTCCATTTGGGCCATATTTCTTTGCCTTCTCAATTTGGTAGCCTCCTAGTGTTTGTTTCCATGTATTAGGTAGAGCTGCTTTGACTCCCTGTCTTGGCACATCAGTTATGTTGTAAGAGACAGAGCCTTAGATATTCACCAGGGTGGGGCAACCCACTTTGCCACTTTGTGGTGCTGTATGTGGGGGAGGGGTTGGATTTGGAACAATGCTGCTTGCTTACCTCTTGCCCCTTGTCCAGTAACTCCCTCCACTTCCTGTATGTGACTGACATCCTTCTAGCTGCTGCCCTGTTGCTAAATCCCACAGTGGAGAGGTTTATGCAGTTCTCATAATGGACTCTCCTGAGAGTATGGCACTTTCTTCTGCTGCCCCAATCCCCATCAGATTTTTATAGCCAGATGTTATGAGGCTTTAATTCCCAGTGCTGGAACCCTAAGCTGCACAGTCTGGCACGGAGCTGGGATTGTTTGTTCCCCAGGTGTCCCTCCCAGGTTTTTATCCACCACACATGAATGTAGGACCACCCATTCTGCCAGCTGCCACCACCACTACTGCCTCGCCACCACCGACTTGCCACTACCACACTATGTCCTCTCTGCCCCAGCTCTGTGGCTCCCCCCACTCATACCCAACTGGATGAATATTTCTTCTTTAATTCTTGGTTGTCAGACTTCCATACACTTCAATTTTCTGGCAGTTCTGCTTGTTTTGTTTTTTTTGTTGGTTTGTTTTTAGGTTAATTGGGACCCTTCCTATAGTTGTGCGAGAAGGAAAAACATATCTATCTACACCCCCATCCTGGCCAGGAGTCCTAAATGTTTCCTTTAGAGAAAAATTGTTTGAAAATAGAACCATGAAAACATTCTTATTTTACCACTTAGAAACAAAATGAATAAACAATAAGTATTATGTTTGACTTTTAAAACTACAGACTTCAAAATTTTCAGCTTCAGATGAAACAAAAATAGATATTATATCTTTTTAAAACTTATTGAAAAGACTATGAACACCCAAAGCAATTCTTAGAAAAAAGAAAAATAAATAAAAAGAAAAAAAAAGTCAGAAGTATCACATTTCCTGACTTAAAATTATACTACAAAGTGACAAAAAAAGTTTGATATTAGTATAAAAGCTGATGCACAGATGGATGAAACAGCATGGAAAGCCCAGGAAAACTCCCCACATATATATGGGCAAATAGTTTTTGACAAAGGAGACAAAAACATACAATGAAGAAAAGGAAGACTTCCAATAAATGGTGCTAGGAAATATAAAAGCCATGCTGAAAGACTGGAACGAGACTGCTTTTTGTCACCACATACTAAAATTAACTCAAAATGGACCAAAGACCTAAATATAAGACCTGAAACAAATTACATAGAAGGAAATATAGGCACTAAATTTATGGCCCTTGTCTCAGAGATGATTTTATGAATTTGACCTCAAAGTCAAGGGAAGCAAAAACAAAAATAAATGAATGAAAGTATATCAAACTTAAAAGCTGCACAGCAAAAGAAATCATTAACTAAACTAAAAGGAACCAACCATTGGAGGAAGATATCTGCAAACAATACACTCGATAAAGGGTTAATATTAAAAAATGTATAAAGAACTTATACAACCCAATAAGAACATAAAAACAAACAATTCAGTTAGACAATGTGCACAGGACCTAAACAGACACATCTCCCAAAAGACATAAATGACCAACAGCTGTACGATGAAATGCTCAACTTCACTAGCTTTTAGAGAATTGTGAATCAAAGCCACAATGAGATACCTCCTGGGACCTTTTAGAATAGCTATTGTCAACAGGACAAGCAATACAAGATGAAGAGGGTATGGAACAAAAGGAAACCTCACACACTGTTGGTGGGAATGTAAATTGGTATAGCCACTATGGAAAACAATGTGGAGGTTGCTGAAAAAATAAAGAGTAGAACTACCATGTGTTCTAGCAATCATTCTTCTTAATATCACCCAAATGATTTAAAAAACATTATTCATAAATACATATGTACATCTATGTCCATTGCGGCATCATTCACAGTGACCAAGACATGGAAGCAAGCTAAGAATCCTTCCATGGATGATTGGATAAGAAGATGTGGTACATATATGCAATGCAATACTACTACCCAGCCATAAGGAAAGGTGAAATACGGCCACTTACAACAACATGGATGCATCTTGAGAATATCACGCTAAGTAAAATTATTCAGATGGAAAAAATCAAGAATCATATGATTTTACTTATATGTGGAAAATAAAACTAGAAGCAACCAAAAGGACAAAGAAACAAACAAACAAAAACTCATAGACACAGACCACATTGTGGTGGTTATCAGAGGGAAAGGGGCTCAGAGGTAGTAGCAAAGGGTAAAGAGAATGAAACACACAGTGACAGAAGATGATTTGACTTTGGACAGTGAACATAGTGCAATATACAGATCATGTATCACAGAAATGTACAACCTGAAACCTATATAACTGCATTAACCAATATCATCCCAGTAAATTTAATATTTAAAAAAATCTTCTTGGTAAACCTTTATTCTAACATCTAATTTAAATTTAATTGTATCATTAACTAGGCAAAAGTTAAATGTTAAAAATATTCCTAACTAATACATATTTCTAAGAATAATAAGCTATGCTCTAGATGGCATTATGGTATTCCTGGCCTCCTGTGATTTGTCTAACACAAGTTAGATAAATATTCATCAATCAAATGAATTAATGAAACCATTCAATATACTCATCCTGTGATGTTTTCACAGATACTGTTCCCGATTGGTCTTTGTAAGAAAGGTTAGTGTTCCCTTTTCAAAGGCTTATTGATGTGTATATAAAATGTTACAGAGGCAGTGTCTCTTAATAGACAGTGAACTTAAGGTCAGGCCAAAGAGACAAAAGAATTGGACACTTTTAGTTAATTGTGCATTTGATAGCATTGTTTTCTAATATTTCTCTTATGCTATCTATTGTTTCTAAACTGTTAAAATCCTTTTGGAAATTTGAATATCCATATTTTTTCTTCTGTTTAGCATCTGTCAATTCCAAAGACATCAATTTTAATGTTCAAGTCCCTGCTTAAAATAAAATGAAAAGAATCTTACTTGGTTGTCTGTGTTTAAGAACAAAAGCTTGTAATAACTTTCGGTTCTAATACTTTTTTATATATTTTATTGATTATGTTACTACAGTTGTCCCAATTTTCCCCCTTTACCCCCTCTACCTGGTAGCCCCCATTGTCTCTGGCAGTCCCTTCCCTTTAGTTCCTGTCCATGGGTCATGCATACAAGCTCTTTGTCTACGCCATTTCCCGTACTGTTCTTAATATGCCCCTGTCCATTCTGTACCCACAAATTTATACTTCTTATTCCTTACACTTTTCCCCTACATTCTCCCCCTTCTCCCTCGTAATTGATAACCCTCCATGTGATCTCCATTTCCGTGATTCTGTTTCTGTTTTGCTTGTTTGCTTAAATTCAGTTGTGGATAGTTGTGCATTTGTTGTCATTTTACTGCTCATAGTTTTGCCCTTCTTTTTCTTATTTTTAAAAATATTTTATTTTTTTCTTTTAGTTAGAGGGAGGGGAGGGAGAAAGAGAGGCAGAGAAACATCAATGTGTGGTTGCCTCTTGTGTGCCCCCTGCTGGGGGCCTGGCCCACAACCCAGGGATATACCCTGACTGGGAATTGAAGCAGCAACCTTTTGGATCACAGACCAGCACTCAATCCACTGAGCTGCATCAGCCAAGACTGCTCTTCTTTTTCTTAAATAAGTCCCTTTAATATTTCATGTAATAATGGCTTGGTGTTAATGAATTCCTTTAGCTCTACCTTGTCTGGGAAGCACTTTTTCTGCCCTTCCATTATAAATGATAGCTTTGCTGGATAGAATAATCGTGGTTGTAGGTCCTTGCTTTTCGTCACTTTGAATACTTCTTGCCAGTCCCTTCTAGCCTGCAAAGTTTCTTTTGAGAAATCAGCTGACGGTCTTATGGAAACTCCTTTGTAGATAACTCTCTGCTTTTCTCTTTCTGCTTTTAAGATTCTCTCTTTACCTTTAACCTTTGGCATTTTAATTATGATGTATGTTGGTGAGGTCCTCTTTAAGTCCATCTCGTTTGGGACTCTCTGTGCTTTCTAGATTTGTTTGTCTATTTCTTTCACTACATTAGGGAAGTTTTCTTTAATTATTTTTTCAAATAAGTTTTCATTTCTTGCTCTTTCTCTTCTCCTTCTGGTAACCCTAAGATTTGAGTGTTGGTATGTTTGAAGGTGTTCCAGAGGCTCCTTAGCCTATTCTCTCTCTTTTTTTAATTATTTTTTCCTTGTTCTTCTGATTAAATGTTTTCTTCTTCCTTATGTTCCAAATCATTGATTTGATTTTTTCCCTCCACTATTGGTTTCCTGTGTTTTTTTTTCACTTAGTGTTACCTTCGTTTCTGTCTGGTATGTTTTATGCTGTGGAAGTACCCAATGAATTCCTTGAGCATCCTAATAACCAGTGTTTTGAACTCTGCATCTGATAGCTTGCTTATCTCCATTTTGTTCAGTTCTTTTTCTGGAATTTTGCTCTGTTCTTTCATTTGAGCCATATTTCTTTATCTCCTCATTTGGCAGAGTCCCTGTGTTTGTTTCTATGCAATAGGTAGAGCTACTTTGACTCTCTGTCTTAGTAGTGTGGCCTACTGTAGAAAAGCACACTGGTAAATTGTATTGGGTGAAGCCTTAATCATCAGGGTGGGGCAATCTGTGTGAGCCAGGTTGATGGAGTCTCCTATATGGCATTGCTGCACTGTGACTCTGTGTCGGGGCCCTCCCCTTCAGAAAGGGGGCAATGCCACTGTCTGGCATCTGGACATTTGTCTGGGAGGAAACTGTCCCCTGGCACTTGCCCTGAAGCCAGACATTTCAATTTCTCCCTGTATGCCACTGGTGCCCTTCCAGCTGCTACCCTGGTGCTGAAGCCCAGAGAGAATGAGTCTGTGTAAGTCCTAAGTCCATTGCAGGCCCTTTAAGAGAAGACTCCTGAGAATCCTGAAGTTTCTTCTGCCACCCCATACTCCCACTGGTTTTTACAGCCAGAAGTTATGGGGACTTATCTTCCTGGACCTGAAACCCTGGGTTGGGTGGTCTGGTGTGGGGCTGGGATCCCTCACTCCTGAGGTATCCTTTCCAGTTTTTACCCACCACACTTGGGTATGGGACCACTCATGCTGTGTTATTGGATCTCCACTCCTCCTATTTGTCTGGATGAATGTGACTTCTTTAATTATTTTGTTGTTGGACTTCCATACAGCTCAATTTTCTGACAATTCTGGGTGATATTTATTTTGCAGTTTAGTTGTAATTTTTGCTGTGGTTGTGTGAGGAAGTGATCCATGTTTACCTATACCTCCATCTTGACCAAAGTAGTACTAGTACTTTTAAAAAGATAAGTGGTTTTACAAAGTAAAACTTTATCATTTGATACCCAACAACCATAAGAAAAAAATAGTGAAAATTAAAAAAAATATTAAGAGGTTAAATGGCCATGCCCATGGCGTTGTAGGATGTACCACACTGCAGAGAAAGGCATGAGTAATGAAGCACTCTCCTGAAATGACTAGAAAGGTGAACACCAGTGGCTTGGAAAATTATGCCAAGTGTTTCTATCAATCTAAATCTCTCTGTTTATTATCCATTGCTCCTTTTGCCACAATAAAATAATTTTAATAATGACATAATGACTCAGTCCCTATCCCTTTGTTATTACTGTGTATTCTAGGACTCACAACTTTTGGGAACAGAGGACATCTTATTTGGATGAGTCAATATTATTCTGTTGGCTTCATACTGCTGACACTTCAGGGGACCCTGGCAGATATATTCAGGAGGCAGTGAGATCACCTTCACTGACAGGGGATTTCAAAGAGAGAAAGGAATTAAAAGGTATTTTTGTTTTCTGATTTGACTATCTGTCAACTTTATATATATATAAATTTTAATGATCACTTATGTCCTCTAAGATATAGTATATATCATTATCCCATTCTTACAAATAGGGAAACAAAGCTTAGAAAAGTTAACTTGATAAACAACTTTAAATAATGGAGAACTATGCCTTTAACATTTATTCTCTCTTTAGTTTATCAGTTATGACCATTAGGTACAAGTACTCTTTTTTATAAAAAATTAGATAGTAAATATTTTTGGTTCACAGGTTATGGGGTCTTTGTCACATTGACTCAATTCTGCCAAAGCAGCTAAAGGCAATATGAACAATGTGTTCTGATAAAACTTTATTTATACTTACAAGAGATGGATTGTATTAGGCAAACTACTACTCTAGACATTGAAGGTACAGCAGTAATAAAATAGAGTGCCTCCTTTTGAGCTTATATTTTACCATGAGGAGGAAGACAACAAATCCCTAAGTAATCCATTAGGTGATAATGTATACATTAAGAAAAATGCATCAGAATAAGGGCATAGAGAGTGCCTCTTCTTTCATGATATCATTTATATTCCATGTATATTAAGCATTGCTTAGAAATCTAGAGTTTTTCTTTATTAATGTGCTTAAATAAAATTTTCTCTCAACTTAAATATCCCTTAGCTAGGCTGATATAACCCTAAAACTTTAATGCAAATAGCTGGTAGGGCAGAACTTTTAGCTGATATGTCCAGTGGGCATATCTTAACTCAATTTAGTATATTCCACATTCTTTGTTCTTGTATCCTTTTCTTCTCTTATATTCTAGTAAAATTATGTCTTTCTTCTCTTTTCTAGATAGTCCTTTTCAAAATCTTCTCTTTAGACTTTTCTTTTTCTGCTCACTCCAAAAAGCTAACCTGCATCACTCTTATCTGTCTATATTTGCTCCTTCGGGGACCTCATCAACTACCAAGGCTTTAGTTACCACATTTATAGTCCATTTCCCAAGCCTTCATCTCTTATACAAATTTATCTTCTGAATTTTAAACACATATTTTCACCTCCTTTGGAAAAATCTCTTTTATCATGCCCCACAGTTTTGCATGCCTCATATTCAACAGTCCCAAAGCAAATATAACCAAGCACTGATACTCTTCCTCTGTTTTCTTTCTTAATGGATAATGCACTGATCACATAGTCCTGAGAGTAATCTGCAAATTCATCAGCAGAGTTGGAAGTAAATTAGCCATAATTATGTAAGAGCAATAGTAGGAAAAATTTACATGCTAAACTCTATGTTGTACAAAAAGCATGGGCTAAGCTGTTGGCAGAAGCAGGTTCCCATCCCAGTTCTACCAGGTATTAAGTAACTTTCTACAATTATGTAAGTTCTCTGAAACTGTTCCCTTATCTCTCTAACTAGGATAATTCTACCATCTTCAAAATGGCAGCATGAATGTGACATAATACATAGATCTGTAATTTTGCTAGCACTGTATAAGTTCTCAAAGGAAAAAGAAATCATATCCCTCTTCTCTCCCCTCCTTATTCATTTATAATTGTTTTAACATGATTTGAGCTTGTAATAAGAAACACTAAAATCTGTTCAGAGAAAGTCCAACCATTGTTAATATAACAAGAACAGTTTGTGCAACACTGATGTTACCTGGCAGCCAAGGAGAGTGGACAGGAATGTGCATGTGTGAACAATGACAACTTCACTGTACTAGTCAGTAGGGGTGGTAGATACTGTTGAGTGAGCATGTGTACTGTGTGGCTGTCACATTCAAAATGACTGAGCAAGTAGAGCAGCAAATCTTCATCAACTTTTTGCCTTACACTTGAACATTCCTCCATGGAAACTATTCATATGATTCAGATGGCGGTAGCTATGGGCAACTAGTAATTGATAGCTTTATCATGACAACAAGCCCGCTCACATATCATGTCTCATGACAGGTTTTGTTGAGACATCAAATCACCCAGGTGGCTCAGCCCCACTACAGACCACATTTGTCATCCTGTGACTTCTGGCTTTTCCCAAAACTTAAATCACCTTTGAAAAGGAAGAGATTTCAGACTGTTGATGAGATTCAGGAAAATATGACAGGGCAGCTGATGGTGACTGGGAGAACTTTGTGAGGTCCCAGGTGCCTACTTTGAAAGGAACTGAAGTGTTATTGTCCTACATGCAATACATTTTGTATCTTCTTTAATAAAGGTCACTATTTTTCATATTGCCTGGATGGATACTTTCTGGACATGCCTATTCATATATAGGCATATGGAGATAAATGCAACTAGGTCCTTGGTTTAGCACCTCAATATTAAGTGTGTATACACATACACACTTGTGTATACACAAGTGTATACACAAGTGGGGAGCATGTAAGTAAGTAATTCAATATAGGTGTAACACAAAATAATGTGTTCAGTTGAAGTGTCAACTTTCTTCTATTCAAGGTCTCCTGGGAGTTGTAATTAAGTCTGAGTAAAAAAAAAGCTGACACGTATTAAGTATGAATAACTTTGAGATAATACTTCTGATTGGTTTCTTCATAAACTATTATCAAAATCTGTCACATTGAGGGTCATTAAATGAATGACTGACATCAGATGTATTGTTTTAATCTAATTTATGACTGTGGTCATTCAGTCTTTTGTGACCTTTGGCAAATTAACTGTATTCTCTAATCCTCATGAAAATAATAGCACCTACTAAAGAGAATTTTTGAAAAGAATAAGATGATACAGATGATTACTTAGCACAGTAAATGGCACACAGTGAATACTTAATAGAGTGTAGCTATTATGGTTGTTGATGTTATAATTTGGATGACAAGAGTGATTTATAGGACAACCTGAGATGGAATATCCTTGTAGTTTTCATTTATTTATTTTCATATATACATTATTCAGCCTTCCTTGGTTTCTCACAGGATGAAGCAAATGTGCTCATTTCCCTCACTGAAGTCATTGACCCCAAAGCTTCCTATAGGAGTATTGAGGGGAGCTTGCCTTGGAGTTTTAGACACTGAAAGGAAACTGTCCATGTCTTGTGAGACTGGAAACAGTTCAGTTGGTTGTTATTAGTACGATGGGCCTTGATCTCCTTTTTTACCCATGGTTGTATAGATAAAATAACAATGAAAATGACAACCTGGGAGAGAAAAATATATAGCTCTCTAGTTCTCCATTCTTTGTTTTAGTCAGTTCCTCACTTATTTGACTGGGAAGGACAATTATCCTTTCCTCTAGTCTCTATAGTTTGTGTTGCTTATTTATTATTTTAATTGGCAGTGCATGCTGGGGACAAAGCATATCTCAGGCAATCAGGCATTACTTTATACAGCACTCAGAAGGCATAGGACACTGTGCCAAATGGTGAGCGGGTTTCATTAATAACAATAAAACCTACTCCTGCAACCCCTTATATGAAAATATCCCCCCAGATGTTTGGCAATCATTGTGTTAAGAGACCTCCACTAGAGCAGTGTGGGCAAACAAAGCAAGCATAAGGACAGCAGAGAATCACTTTAGGGAAGTGTCTAAAAATCTCCTCATTTTCAGTTTTACCAGCCAAAGGGATCTTCCAAAGAAAATGTGAACCTCTCCAGCTGTTGGCTATTGTATTAGAATCTATCATTGTTCCACGTACAGCAGGAATAGCTGGAAGGCATGGACAAATCTGGAAGATTTTTTAAAAGGGGAAACAAAAAATGAACAGCCCAGAAAAAGAAGGGATTAGTTAAGCCAAGAGCAAACTGAAGCTGTTTCCCTGGGGCAAGAAAACTTGGTAAAGTGCCTTTCTGCTTCATTCTTTGAAACAAATGTGGAATAAATTACTGTGTCCATCCGCGAAGTAATGGTCTGAAAGAGAGAATGCATCTTCCAGAAATGGCCCTCATCACCTAGATTTGTGCTTCTTAAACTACAGCAAGCCAACTCCTCGGAGGCAGGGGTAGAAAGCTAGACATAAATGATGTATGAAATAGCGGGGGGTGGGGTGGAATATATCTAAACAATCTATAACATACATTGTAATATTTATACATACTTACTTAATCCAGTGATTTTTAACCTTTTTCATCTCCTGGTACACATAAACTAGTTACTAAAATTCTGTAGCCCACCAAAAAATACATTGTATGTTTTTGTCAATCTGACCAAAAAATAGGTATAATATTGATTCATTCATCTGGATGGCTATTGTGTTGGCTGTTGTCATTTTTTTTTTATTTAACAATCTAAGGCAAAAGGGGTCAATGCTTCTGACTAATAGTGAGGTATTGAATGTTTTAAAAATTTTTGTAGTACACTAGTGCCCATCACGGCACACAGGTTGAAAATCGCTGAATAATCTTTACATTAAACAATGAGGTAAGTTTTCCTTTCTCCCTATACTTTTCTACTAATGAGGAAAGTGAGACTCAAAGTGATTTGAATAACTTGTCCAAGAACACACAGCTAATAAGTGGAAAATTGGGATATAAACCCCGGCTGCCAAAATACAAAACCTGATTCCTTACCCTCCAGCCAAACTGACTTTGATCAGCAATAAATAATTTAAAATATAATTTATTCAAATAAATTGGCTATATCTTGTGGTTGCTTAATCATCACTTTTTTGTGTGTGGCTGTTGATGTCATTTGTATTATAGAACATTAGAGCACACTCTGCTTTCTGGTAGGTTGCACTTGCCTGTGCTTTCTGTGCCAAAGTTATGTGTTCAGCACCTGCCAGAAGAGATATTTCTGGGAACTTCTGAGAAATACTATGCTGAAGAACAGGTAAAGCAAAGAGTGTAGGTTTGTAGAAAATAAGTGAATGAAGAGCATACAGAGTCTCTCTTATATTTGGGGTACTGATGGCAATTGACAAGGATGGAATGATATTGCCTGGCCACTTAACCTTCCAAAAAAATGGTTCTAAAATGAGCTAGGCATACATGAAAGAGCAGCTAAATGGAAAAAAAGTCTCATATGATAAGTCTCATATTATTAGGCAAGTTCCCAATGACTCTGTAAAACTTTATGGGAACATGGGACCTAGGTTCTAGAATCTTAGAGGGCCTCTAATTTCATCCTCAAGAAAAAGTGATTGGGTCTTACTGTCTTTGACTTAGGTGGTTTAGGAACCCAGTGCAATGTCCAGCACCCTTAGGGCCACATTGATCCTATGACTTCCAGTCAATATACTGGATTCTTATGTGTCAGGTCCACAACATCTCCTGTCCTTTTGGGAAGAATAAAGAGTGACAGAGCAGAGAGGCAGCACACAATCTGAGGGCAATCCCGACTGCCTCTCTTCATCCCAGGTGAGTTAGTCTGTTATTCTGACTCCTATGAGGAATCATTCAGACATAGTGTTACATTCTTCAGATGTGGACACTATTGGGGTTTCAGGAAAACCCTGTCTCCCATCTCCATATGGCTTCATGTTAGGCCTGTAATTGTGCTGCACCTCTTTGGTAAGTGAGAGAGAATTTAACAAAAGAAGTCAAAAGTCCCTTAAATGAGACAGGGCAATAATTATTTTCAAAGCCATTCTGTAAAAGAAACTAAAACTTTATATCCTTTATTCTAAATCTACTTGTTAAATTGTGTCTTGCTATATTCTCTAGGTTAGTTCACCTCACTCAGTAGACCAAATATTGCTCTGTATGAACTATCCCCAGCCTCCTTTAATGAATTATTAAAAAAAAACAAATATAGATATAAAATTGACCTTATACACCACTACTTGGGTAGCTGGAGCTTCTAATGTTCTTCTTGATTTCCTTATTTTCTTTAGAGGCGCTCTCATTTCTGGCTGGCATGGGCCATATCTTTAGCAGCTACATAATGTATTATTTTCCCCTAGCAGAGGCATACCTCGTCACACTCTAATGTCGAGTAACTAAAACCCCTAACTTCTCATGTGTTCATTTTCCAAAGTTCAGTGATTCAACAACCATGTAAGTGCAGAGCAGCCCCAGTCTCATACCTACAAAATGGGAGGGAGGCACTACAGTATGATATGTAGCATTTGCAGCCATAGACATTCCCAAGGAAAGATGATATTTCTTTCTTATCTAAATCTACTTTTAGCTAACAAAATCAAAATACAGAAAGCAGGAAGAAACAAAGTTATTTTCAGTTCCACTTTACCGAGATGTCATTGAATACAAAGGCCATGGTGGTGAACCATCATCAGAACAGTCCTTGCAATGACACAGCTTCTGTCAGAAAGTTCAGAAGCTCCTCTATAAAGGTCACATGGACAAAACCAAGCAGGGGTGGAATCAGGGGAGGGAGGTGGGGATGGCTGGGGTGGGGGGAGTGGTAGGGGGAAAATGCAGACAACTGTACTTGGACAACAATAAAATAAAAAAAAAGTTTGTACATATACTAATATGTTGTATGTAACTGAATTATAGACTTTATTAAACCATTATTGAAAAAGAAGCTCCTCTAAGCCCTCTGGTATTTCTCCAAGTATTCTCAAGTCTGTGCCTTCAGAAGTCCAATAATAAATATGTTATTTTCTATATGTTTCTCCCCAAAATCTTGCAGCCTATTCATGTTTCTCATTTAATTTCTGCAAGCCTTAATCAAACTTCATATTTCAATGGTAGAACAAATGTTCTATCATTTTCTGCTAAACCTGGACCCTCTTGCTCAAGACAGTTCCTCTAGATCTAGTTGAGAAGTAACATACAAGGAGAATAGGATGAGAGAAATTCTGAAAGCAAAGCAATCTGTGGGACTTCCCTGTCCCGTATAATAACCCATCGTCATCATTCTCACATACTAGTGGTTTGCTGTATTTTACAGCCTAAAGGCCTAACCTGCATCAGTGGATTAACAACAGGATTGAGAGTGTAGTGACAAGGTAGGATAAGAATGCTCATCCAAGAACCAGTGTTTGAAAAGTGTGTAACCAGTGCTTCTGTATGAGGTATGTATTCTCTCCCCAGACATCTAATTTACCTGCACAAGGACAGCTGCCTTTGGTTCAAGTCTGTCAGGGAAGCTGCTCTTTCTCCCTTGTTTCTCTGCCCATCAGTTCTGTCCAAGTTTGCTAAATATAGCAATTTAGCTACTCAGTGCCATAGTTTGTTCTGAATGCCTCTGGAAGCTGTACCTATATTGTAGGAACACATTTGCAAGCTTTTGTCTGCTTCAACTTTCTACACAGTAAAACCACTGTAACACTTTTCAAAGTATCCCTATCAGTATTCCAAACAATGAAAGTGCAGGATAGTAAGGAAAGGTAATTTTCCTTTCATGATTGGGGCCAAACTAGCTTAGGATATGATCCCACATCAGGCCAATAGCTTAAAGTAAAGCTATTTAGTAGATTCTTTTTTAAAAAAGGAGGAATAGAGATCTGGAAAAATGTGTGACTGTCCCAAGGGGAAGGCTCTTACTCAAAATACACATCTCTCCATCTTCTCAGGGAGGGAGAGAGGACCCAAAAAGATATATGACAATGTGCACTAGGGCCAGGGTTTCTTGGAATCTACTGACTCTAGGAAGACAGGAATGAGGAGAAGAGGGGCTTTTAATGGGTACTTGATCATATCCATTACTGGAGGTCATTCAGTGAATGCAAAATAATTAAAATCCAGTTTGGAATTTCCTTTTCCTTTGAGGAGGCAAGGAGTATGGGTGCAGAGGTAGGCAGAAGAGCTTAAATTTTTGTTGTTGTTTTTCTGTCTTAACAGTTAAACCAGTGGGATGGGGAAAATATAAAAACTACACTAAATTTTATTAAATGCTATCTGGTGACTGAGCCACAGAGGGAGAGGCAAGATCTCTTAGCAGTGGAAGGAGTGGACCACCCAATGGCTTATGGATCTCCTGTTACACTATCAAACTTATTAAGGTTATGGCCATTTGAACCAACTAACCAATTAGTGGGAATAACACATGTATAAAACCCAACTAAAGAAGCCCGTAGCTGATTTCAATAATAATAAATTGCTCATTTATTGACTTAATGCTTACCATGTGCCAGATAATGTGGGTCACATTATCTTCTGCCTAATTCTAAGCATTGTAGCTGTATTTTAAAAATTATAGTTGACATTCAATATTATATTATATTCAGGTGTACAGCATAGTAGTTAGGGTAGTTAGAGATGCATCACCCTATTTTAAAAATAATTATATCAAGGATTAAAGACATTGAGTAACTTGCCGGAGTATATCACGTTTATAGATGAAAACCTAAGTATCCTTACATGCTCACATCTGACTGACCACAAAGCCGGATTGGGGATCTGTGTCTGTTTTGTGACTTTTAAGATCAAGTGGAAATTATGATTTTTAACTTCTTTACTTTTAAATATTGGCTTCATTTTCTTCCAAACCCTACATATACTGAAATAAACATTTTTGTGGGCAACATTTAGTTTGCAAGCTGGCTGTTTGCAATTTCTGCTGAGTCTAATAGTTCACAGTTTATAGTAAGAGCATAAGCACGAAGTTCAGAAAACAGGTTAAGAATATAAAGATAGAGCCTAGTTTCATGTTTTATGTAATCCCATATGGCATTTTCTTGTAGTTCATTACAAATATTCATTATATGCATTTTATGTGACTTGTAGTAGCTAGATCCTGAGGATACAACGGTAAACAAAAAATAAGATTTCTTTCCTCATGAGAAAGAAATAATGGAAAGGCAAATAAAATTAGTACAATATGTATTTATAATAAATCAAGAACAAAAATTAGTACAATATAGATTCTATAATAAAGTGAGGACAATGTTGTCAGGGAGGGCAAAGGAGTAACCTAGTCTTGAAGGGTCATTCTTATTGGACTAATTGATATCTAATTTGAGATATAAAAGAATTCAACTAATACAAACTTGTCAAGATATGAGAGACCATTGTCTCTTCTGGAAACTGAAGGTTGTAAACAATTTAGTTTGATAGAATAAAAGGTTAAAGGGCAAAAGCCATGGTTGGAGAGGTACCAAAGCACCAAGTCATGATGGGCTTTGAAGACCATGTTGTCTCAATACTGAGTATGAAGTGTATCCTGAAGGGAGCAAGGAATGAGGAGATTTTTGAGGGGAATACTACAGTTAAATTTTCAGAATAGAATCTGGCCACAATGTGGAGAAGTAGATAAAAAAGTTCAAGATTGAAGACAGCAAGAATAAGTAAAAAGCTGTATTTATCATATTTGACCTTCAGCTCATATTTATAATATCATTTAAGTTTTAATTCAATAATGGCTATAAATTAAATTGAGGTAACATTACATAAAATCTCTTATCCACCATCATAGTACTAAGGTATGTACTAAGCATCCTCTGGTTTGTAGACATCGTAGTGGTAATGAAGGCATAATGTGCCTTCATTAATGGTGAACCTAAACGGACAGGGAAGAAACATTTTTAGGAGGCAGAATCAACAGATTCCCTTTGTGGAAGGGACTAAGGAAGATTTCCACCTGAAAATGCCAAGTGACTGGTGGAGACAGGTAGAGTGAAAGTAAATACTGAGGGAGGGTCAGGTACACTAAATATTGAAGAGTTTGCAGTTTTCTTCAAAAAGCCCTCAGTAGTCCAGAGACAGAGACAGAGACAGAGACAGAGAATCCAAACAGATGGATTGTTTCAAAACTAGGTTTTCATTATGTTATGGAAAAGATGATTCAGACGGCCTCGGAGTTTGCGAAGTGGGGTTTTATTCACACATGCGGACCCAGAGGAGATAAATTCCAAATTCTGGGCACCAAGCTTAAGCTGGAGTTTGTTTATATTCTTGTTACAAGGCAAAAAGGAGGAGGAGGAAAACAGATGCTGAAAGCAGGCATAGTAGAAAGCGAAGGTTAGCGTATGACCTTGAGATAACTGCTTACCTGGGAACAGCTGCTGGTCGGCTCCTACCTAAGAATGGCTACTGCTCAGCTATGTCCTGTCACAATTATACAAGTGAGTGATTTAAATCTCATGAAGTCTAAGGGAAGATGCTTAGGAAACAAACAGGGACCTCTAGAGACTGGATGCCCAACTTCCAATTCCCGTCCTGCAGGAGAGGAACCTGGAAACTGGATGCCATCATTCCTATTGAGTACACATCAAGAAAAAGCTGAACAAACTGAAACTCATCAACCCTTTGCAGATCCATCAGATTAGTGAGGACACAGGATGAATCTCTTCCCTGCCCTCCCCTCCAACAAGGAAAGAGAGACAAATATAGTGGATCACAATTACCACGGCAGGAACCTCTATGGGAACCAGTACCACATGGGAAAACATGCACTGTAATGAGTGAATTGCTAGAGACTTGGTGTGGACAGATTTGCGAATTAAACATTCCAGGGGCCCCAGTAATAGGGGGGACCCCACAATCTAGTGATTTTTACCTCCAGGCATCCTACCAAGCTCTCACAGAAAGATCTGATAAAAACCACTTCAGGCTTTGTCAAAGGTGGGTGCCAGGTCGGGGTGGGGATAGAGTAGCCAGCGTATTCTATTCTTAACAAGTTCTGCTCTCAAGGGAAACTAATTTATTAGAGCCTAACCCACTGGGATTGTACTAGAGTCTAACAGAGCTGGGTAAGGAAAACCCTCGGCTCCAGCTGCTCTGGCCTTTCTGTCTCACCTAAGGGGAAAAAGCAAAACTAAGAAGTACACTGAGACCTAATCATAGGACCACAGAGACTGAATGTCTAAGGTTGAAGGCCCTCAGACTTGGAGGAACTTAGTGAGAAAACTAAACTCTTTGAAGGTTGTCATCCAAGAGGATATTTGAATTTAAGATTTCAGACCCAGAGCAACAGTGTGGTTGCTGTCTTATTCAGAGTACAGAATCTGTCAAAAACTGTCTACAAAAATGTCTAAAAGACAAAGTGAATTTGGAAGAGGAATGAAAGAGTTGTTGATCTGCAAAGAGTTCACAGGAGTCAGAATTGTTTGCTGGACAAATAAAATACATAAGTATTTCAAGTTAACACTGCAAAATAATGAAGCTCACCAAATGCCTGTTAGTCTGTTTGTGGTAGGCATTCTGAAATTTTCTCACATGATTACTGTATCCATAAAGATCATACCTTACATTTATCACCAGCATAGCAAAAATCAAAGATAAAATTGTTTTATAGGAAACCCAGGTTTATGAGAAATCTCCAAGGCTTTATCTTGGGGACTAGAATTAACCAGGTGGTGCTATTATTTTTGGTTTATCTCAGGGGCAGGGTTATTTTGTCTATCAGTTGTTGCTGTTTTTTTTTTAACCCCATGATTGTGATATGTGAACTAGGTAGTTAGGTTGGAAGCAAGACAAAGTACCAAGTTTTTTTCTACAAGTTTTACTTCTAATACAAAACTGACTGAAAGTCATGACAATTATGAATCTTCCCCTCATTCTGGCTGATCCTAGTAAGCTCATAATTGTCTGCAGACTCCCTTATCTGCCTCAAAGAAACAATGAGAAGTGATTGCACATGTCCATGCTCCCTCTTTACGTATCACAAATGTCTGTTCGGAAACAGACATTCCTGCTTTGGGTCTAGGAAATAGCCTCCTAAAATAAATAAGTCCCTTCTAACACTCTGAGTGCAACTTGTGCTAATTTGTAGTAATACCCTGAAGCACTTTTTAGATTTGCTATAGAATATAATAAATAAAATCAGAATATCAAACATAACAATTAAGCAATCACGGATCTATAGTTTTCTGTATATTTCATTTTTACTTAACTGAAAGAGACTATTCTTTACTGTGGAAGAATGTGCATGGGTTTTATAACAGTTTTCTGCTACTTCTAAGTCTGCTTCTGCTAAGTTGGACTTTTCCTGTTGCCAAAGTAATGACCTTATAAACAAGGTGGAGTTTGAAGATGCATTATACCCAGCCATATATAATGGATAAGCACGTATTACTTATGGAGATCCTAAAACAAAGGTGCACATGGTAAATAGCTATTACAATATCTTCAGTCTACTGTGATGCCTACAAAACAAAGGATGCTTAGTATATACCACCTAGGATGATGGATAAGAGATTTTATGTAATATTACCTAAATTCAATTTATATTCATTATGGAATTAAAACCTAAATGGTATTATAAATGAGAGATAAAGATCAGATATGACACATTAAGAGAGCTGGTAATGGAGACTATATAATCACTGATTGGACAGAGAAAAGAAAGAAAAATAAAAGTTAAGGATAAAAAATAAGAATTGGCTGTTTTCCATATCTTCAATTAAAGCTGGCAGTGACACAGAGAAAGAGATAATAGAGACAGATGGGGATAAGCAAGCACAGAGGAGAAGGAAGGATGCAGGTGGAAAGTTCCATTTGTGGGTTATTAATGAAGATGGGGATGGATGTCAAGTCAGAAATTACATTTTCTAGGGAGGAGCCCCACCAAAAAAAGAGAAAGAGAAAGTGAAGATAGGAAAATTGAGAAGATATTCCTGAAAAAAACCAATGATGTGAGAAGGAGCAGGCAATGTTTATTAAAGGAAAGCTGAAGTCTCAGTTGAAAGATCGAAAGGTCAGATGTATAAATGAGTCAGAATTATTCAGTACATGAAAGATAGTAAGGGGAATATGTAAGCTGGAAAAGGAAACAGCCCTCTTCCCTTAGGCTTCGTCCTCTCATGAGTTTACCATGATTATCTTTTCACCAAGAAGAGCTTACATAATTTTTTCTACCTGGAAAGTGATTTCTCTGTCCTAACATAATTACCAAATAAACTCAAAAACTATTTCCCTCATGTCAAATTATTTAAAATTTATTCCCCTATCCACATTCTCATTATGATGGTTCTTTTATGTCAAAATCTTCCTGGTATTATAAATATTTCATTCATGTATAAATCAAATATTATTGAGGACCCACCATGAGCCCGGCCTTTTGTTGAGTTTTCAAGGTGTAGAAATGTCCTCAAGGATCTTGTAATCCAGTGGTAGCACGTTGTGACATTTGCAAAATAAATATGATAAATCATTGAATGTATCATGGATATATATCAAGTAAAATGGCATAATGGAGAGAATGACAAATTCTACCTGCATTTTGTCAAGAAAAGGCATCAGGAGGAAGGTGATGCTCTCCCTGTGTTGTTGAGAAATAGAGCTTGAAGTAATAGAGTAAATGGAGTAAAAAAAACATGTCAGAGAAGCCATTATGAGCAGAATTTAGTAGGTCTGCTGAGTATACATGTTTATCTCTTTAAAAAAAACATTTTGAAGAACATGTGAGGACATAATATAATACACAAACACACAGAGCTCCTAACAATTCTTTCAACTAATTACCCTGCCTTAACCCCAGTCTTTACTTCAGTGTCTTACACATAGTGGGCGCCTAACCACTATTCATCAAAAGAATGTACAAACAACAATACAGCTATGGCATATTGTAAAAATAAGAAATGAGCTTTCTTCTAAGTGAACAGTAACTGCCAAATTCTCTCCTTTATGTGTGTTTGCTAAGCTGCAAGAATAATTAAGAACTCTTGCCAGCACCAGAATATTATATAAATAAGTGCTCAAAAGCAGTATTCTTGTATACCATCTTGCTTTTTGGCTTTTATTTCAGGGTTCCTGTAGTCTGGTTACAAATAGATCATTTATATTTTCACATTTATTTTTTATAGTTTTCATAATGAAAACTAGAGTCTTACCATTGCTATATATGTACTCAGTTTTTATAAGCAAGACTATGTAGAAGATGAGTTGCTGTAAGTTGTAATGCATATTGCTTAGTGCACTAAAAAAGGCATTGCTTTTCCCCATGTACACAGTTTATTTGCATTTTAAGACTCTAGTAAAACAATATTAACCACCATTCTCTTAATTTAGTAATTTTCTCATCTTGGAGTTTTGGGGGGATAAAATGGAAACACTTATATTTTTAGTATTACTATTTATAACTTTTATGAAATACTATCTAATAAATAATATTGTTGCAAGAGTAACAGAAAGAAAAAAGTACAGGAGGAAGCAGGAAAAATTTAGAATCTCACTCCTCTAATAAACCAACTGTTTTCATTTACAATGGTTATTTTTAGACTTCAAATGCATTCATTGGTAAAGAACAACTGTGGAATTAATTTTATGTGAGCATAACAGTCAGTTTTATCTTTTCTATAATAAAACTATCTTCTTGGAAATAAAAAAGTTGAGCTCAGATGGTTCCCAGGATTTGTCTGCTGTGAATTTCCTCCCTCCCAATTCTCAGGCTGCTTTCCGAGGCCTAGTCTATCGGATAATATTGTGAATTATTGCACTAGCCGACAGCCTCAGCACCACATTACCTTTTGAGAGTCACCAAGTGAAAGCAAGGCTTATTAGAGATGAAGAGACAAAGATGACAACTTCAGGGGAGAAAGTTCGACAGTGCCACTGCCTGGATTGATTTTAGACTGCCTATATACTGTGAAGCTTGGGCAACTAACTTAATTTTACTGATCCCTAGTTTTTCCTTTTTTAAATTGAATTTATTGGGGTGACATTGGTTAATGAAATTATACATTTCAAGTATATAATTCTTTAATAATTACCTGTATATTGCATTGTGCATTTACCACTCAAAGTCAAATCTTCTGTTATTTGTCCCTCTTTACCCTTTACTGCCTTCCCCCTGCTTTCCCTCTGGTAACCACCACACTGTTGTCTGTGTCTATGAGATTTTGTTTGCTTGTCTTGTTAGATCATTTGTTTTCAGTTTTGTATCATCATGCATATGCGTGAAACCATATGGTTACTTGTCATGTTCGTGATAGCCATGCTAACAGGTGAAAGGTGGTATCTCATTGTAGATTTGATTTGCATTTCCATAATGGCTAGTGAAGTTGAACATCTTTTCATAAATGTGTTGGCTATGTATATCTTTTGGGAAAAGTGTCCGTTCAGGTCCTCTGCCCATTTTTTAATTAAATTGTTTATTTTCTTTTGTTGTTATTGGGTTGTATGAGCTTTTTATACATTCTGAATATTAACCCCTTATTGGAGGTATTGTCTGCAATTATCTTTTCCCATTTGGTTGGTTTATTTTTGGTATGGTTTTTGCTATGCAGAAGCTTTTTAGTTTGATATAATTCCATTCATTTATTTGTGCTTTTGCTTCCCTTGTCTTTGAAGTCAGAGTCATAAAATCCTTTCTAAGATCATGGTCCACAAGTTTAGTATGAATGTTTTCTTCTATGTAAGGCACTGTTTTAGCTCTTGTACTTAGTACTTGTACTTGTACTTGTACTCTGATCCACTCTGAGATGTGCTGGAGAGGCTGTGGTGAAAAGGAGCTTCATATACTTCTAGAGGGTATAAACTGGCACAGCCACATGGAAAACAGTATAGAGTTTCCTCAAAAAACTAAGAATAAAGTCATTGCATGACCCAACAACCACTCTTGGGAGATCCTTATTTTTTCTATCTGTAAAATTCATACACAGTTACAGGATTGGTGGGGAGTAGATAATTTACTATGTATAAAGTGTTAAGTGCATAATAAACACAGTAAATGTTACCCCATTGTTTTTCCAAATATAAATTTTATGTGGAGAGAAATACTAGTTCAATGTGGAATGTTGGAGGAACACCCAAAATGTGGAATCTGGGGGAGTTGGGCATTTAATAGATTCACATAGCGTTAAACAGTTCTATTTGATCTGAGCTATGCTGGAGTTGGCTAACTTATTTTAATTATTATATATTATATCATATACAATATATATTCATTATATATTCTATTATTTTAATAGAACAATGAGTTATCTTAGCTAATCTAGCAGGTTCCTGGAAGCTGTTTTTATGGATTAATCCCTAACAATAATTCCAGAAACGAACTTAGTCAAAAGAAGCCAAATAGGAACCAAATATAAATGCTGCTTTGTTTCATTGTGTCTTTAATATGTCATCATCATTTACCAGATTGGTAGTAAAGATTAGAAGATTTTAATGAATAATAATGTCTTCCAATTCTGAAATTTTCTTATTTTTATACTAATTCATTTTTTTTCATTTGATTAGAATTTACAAAATCTTTTTCACAAAACAAAGAGTATACTGGATTCTGGGAATGTAAGCATAAGGTTAGGATTCTTGGCCTTTAGAATACAGGGATACTAATAGGGGACATACACATGTAAATCAATAACTACAATATGGTGTGATGCCAGCTATGAATTATGTGTACAAAAGTGGCATTGACACACAGAGCAGAATGGTTTTAATGGAATGGTAAAGCAGAAAAAGAACAAGCTTTGAAGTCAGGTAGAATTTCCATTCAGTCGTGTACAATGTATGTGACTTTGGGCAATTTGCTTAACTTCTCTGAGACTCAGTTTTGTCATCTGGAATATGCTGATGATAAAACTTGCCTTACAGTGTTGTTGTGACTAAATATTTAATCTTCACATCTACACTTAGCCCAGTACTAAGCAGGAGATCATTAAAATTCTTTCTCTGTCTTGGCTGCCTCCTTAGGCAAAGGGGCATTTGATCTGGGTCCTAGAAGGAAGAGTAAGAATTAGCTTGGTAGAGACAGTGAAAAATATTAGTGCTGGAAGGGTAGGATGTATGTCAAATAATACAGATGAAGGCATATTTTTTTACCCTATGTAGTGGTTACTTAATACTTGAGGAGATCATACATGGAAGGAGTATGGTAAAAGAGTTTATAAAGAGAATTTGCTCTCAGGCAAGGGTTTTGCCTCTGTGCACAGGCATTGAAAGCTAATTAGTATTACTCCTAAATGCATGTTTCTAATTAATCTTGCTAAAAGTGGTGGCTGGGTTAGCACATGGTGCTGGCTTAGCAGCTGGGACGAGGGACTGATTGTGGAAGTTGCTCCTTGCTCTTCCAGCAGTATGAGAAGAAATAGCTGTAGACATAATACTGTAGATACAGATGAACATTAACAAGGTAATATTGTTCAGAGGGATTGGTTTGTGGTATGAGCACAGGGCTATAGAGTCAGAAGCCTGTTTCAGGAATTAGCAAAAGTTTAGGGATATACTCTTCATGTAGCAAAAATTGACATATGCCTTTATTTCCGTTTAAAAATAGTAGTTTGAGATAAGAGAGAGGAAATTAAACAATATGTTTAATAGCAGAAGACTTGGTTTAGTGAATAAGATGCAAAGAGGGTCAAATATGCATTTTCAGTGATGAACTATTATTTAATCATTTGCAAATGCACTTTTACATTTCAAAACAAAGCTTTAAAATGAGAAAATCCCATTGTTGCAAAAGCCTCTCTCCTTATTTGAAGATAATCTCTTAAAGTGTTTCTGAAAAAAAGTTTTGAGGAACATTTTTCTCCCTTGTGCTGAAATGGTATTTTTAATAGAATAATAAAAGGGGTTTCTTGATTAAAGAAGTTTGGTGGTTACTAGATCTGTTTAATACAGTCTTCTGTAAGTTTAGTACATAGAGTATTCTGCATTCTGAATCATCATATAGGTAGTATTTATCAAGTTTGTGTAACAATGGGGCCTACCCTTCACTAACCTCACTTTTTAAGTCTAATATTTAAACTATAGACTAAGAAAATGCTATATTGTTGATTTTTTTCACTTGTGTATATAATGATAAAAAATTATAGGTAAAGAAAATTTTATGATCAAAAGTATTTTATTCTCAGCCCTAGACTCCAAGGCAGTCTCTTTTAATTCTTCTGGTGGCTTTTTCTGTAACACTAGATAATATATCTTATTAACTTAATTTATTAGCTCTAAATAATGTCTATTAACTTACCAATATGAAGATATTATCCAGATCACATGCCTGATTGTTATTCTCTCCCTCCACTAATAACAATGTATTATATTTATATTGCTGTTCTACCTTTTCTATTGATTACCATTACAATCTAATATAATTATTTTATATTTTATTCTATCCTATCAACTTTTGATACTATCTCTTAATATTGTTATTTTTCTCCTGCTTTCTGAGACTCATCATCTGGCAGCTCTATTTTTATTTTTACATGATCAAAATTCTTAATATTTGTCTCCTACAACCACACTCAAGTCTTTGTGGTTTTGTGCATAGTTTAAATTTAGAAGCTGAAAACTAGCTGGGTAGATCAGTTGGTTAAAGCATTGTCCCAATAGATATGCCAAGGTTACAGTTTTGATCCCTAGTCAGGATACATACAAGAATCAACCAGTGAGTACATAAATAAGTGGAACAACAAATTCTCAGTCTCTCTCTCCTCTCCTCTTTCTCTCTAAAAATCAATAAAAAATTTAAAAGCTGAAAATCAACCAAAAGCAGTTGCATTAGCACAACTAAATAAATATTGTTAAATGTTATATCAGAAATGGATTCCTTTCTCTCCAAACCCAATATCAAAACATCATAGGACACTTAGAGAATGTTCCTAGTAACATATTCAAATTAATACTTTTTTTAAAAGATTTTATTTATTTATTTTTAGAGAGGGAAGGGAGGGAGAAAGAGAGAGAAACATCAATGTGATTGATTGGGGGCCATGGCCTGTAACCCAGGCATGTGCCCTGACTGGGAATTGAACCTGCGACACTTTGGTTTGCAGCTCACGCTCAATCCACTGAGCTACGCCAGCCAGGGCTAAAATTAATACTTTTTAAAACACTCTATTATTTGCCTAAAATCTATCAATATTTTATTCTGCTTTATATTTGGGCCATTACCTTTTTGCATAGCAATTTTGTAGGGTGATTTTCAGAATTTTTAATTGTTTTTCTTTTTTCCTTGTGTCATTTAATTTTTAAAAAACCTAATTTCTCCAGAGGTCTCAATCATAGTTGCTACTCAGTCAAGTGACACACCCATATGGGTCTTCATGCCTACATTTCTTTTCCCCCAGGTTCTCTCAACTGGAACCTTTTATACTTCTATATGGATTGAAGCTAGTGCTGTATGCAATTTCTAACCCCAGGACTTCCCTCACACCTGTAGTAGGGCAAATTCACTTTCTCCTAGCTTCCATGTTTTATTTATTCTTTCTCATTGTGATATAGTTAATAAATTATATCCTAAAGGAACTTCAGCGTAACTTTTAGATTATATGGAACATAAACTTTATGAATAGTTTTTTTGTTCAAACATAACTTGGTTTCTCATTATACTTTATTGATGTTTAGCCATGTTTCAAAGACTAGGTGAATAATTTTCCTTGAAGTTATTAAAGGCTTTCTGAAAACCCCATGGTTTTCTGGCATGTAATGACACTAATTAGAAACTACTATCATTTCATTCTCGTTCACTTGTATGTCACTTCCTTTTATTTCTGGAACCATTTAGTATATGTTTTTTAAATTCACAAGGGTACAATTAGTGTTTTTTACCATTATTTTTTATTACCCATGAGAAATAAATCAGTGGTCCTATCAGTCTGATAACTTACAAGGTATGTTGAGGAGGTATCCAGCCATGTAATATGAAAAATAAAGAAGAAACAAGGCACAAGGAACATTGTATGTAGGACAATGACATCCCAGTCTCCTTCAAGGTAGGCACCTTGGGACCACACATGGTTCTCTCAGTCACCGTCAGCTGCCCCATCATATTTTCCTGAATTTCCCTGCTGTCTGAAATCTCTTCCCTTTCAAATATGATTTTAGTTTGGGGAAAAGGCAGAAGTCACAGGGCACCAAATGTAGGCTGTAGAGGCTGAGTCACCTGAGTGATTTGATGTTTCACCAAAAATCTCTGTACGAGATGTGACTCGTGGGTGGGCACTTTATCATGATGAAGACAACTAGCAATCACCAGTTGCCCATAGCTGTGCCCTTCTGAAAGATGCAGTAGTTTCCATGGAAGAATGTTCAAGCTTAATGCAAAATTTGGTGCAGATTCATTGCTCTACTTGCTCAATCATTTTTCATGGAATGGGCATATAAGCTCCATGGGCTTGTACATATGCTCACTTAATGGCATCTACTGACCCCACTGACTAATACAGTAAGGTCATCATTGTTCACACATATGCATTCCAGTCCACTCTCCTTGGCTGCCAGGTTACATGGATGTTGCATAAGTCGTTTTCATTATCTTAACAAAGGCTGGAATTTTTCCAAAATTATCTTGTATGTCTTTCTTCAGCCACAAGGAAATATTCTTCCTTTATTTGTTTCATGATTTTTCCTCTATTTTGACTGTTACTTCTTTCAAGAAATCCTACTGGTAGCATGTTGGATCTGTTGAATTTAACCTCACTCTTACCATTTATCTTATTTTTTAAAATATTTTATTTATTTATTTGTAGAGAGGGAAGGGAAAGAGAGAAACATCAATGTGTGGTTGCTGGGGGTCATGGCCTGCACCCCAGGCATATGCCCTGACTGGGAATCGAACCTGCAACACTTTGGTTTGCAGTCCGCGCTCAATCCACTAAGCTATGCCAGCCAGGGCCCATTTATCTTATTTTGTGTCTATTTTTATATTATTCTATATTCTAAGGGGTTTCCTCATCTTTATATATTAGACTTTATTTTAAATGCCTATAATCATATGTTTAATATCTAAGTGATTTCTTATACTTTGATTTTGTTCCCATCACATCATCACTCACTGTATGGTAAAATATCTTCTCAAATCCCTCTCTCTATATTAATTTGAAGTCTCTTTTAAGTATTTTTTAATGTTTCTTGAATTATCTCTTTCTCTGTCAGAGTAAATATTTCTGTTTTGCATTTTTCTGGTCATTTTCCATGCTACTAAATCTTCTTGTAAACACAGTGATTTATGGTATCCTACTCACATTTTATGTTCTGACTTTACATTGCTGTCAGATGGGAAAAGCTGTTTTCCAGCTACACTGGTCCTCTAAGACTCAGTTTCTGTGTGATTTGCAAAAATGCATTTTTAAAAAGAATAATTCATTGTTCAAGAAAATAGAATAAGGTGAGTCAACTAGAAATATTAATTCATAGGATTATTCCTGGTTTTCTGGCTTTAAGACTCAGTCTTTTGAAAGTGTACTGCCATGACCAACATACTTGGAAGTGTTCCATAGACTTATGGCTTTGCAGACTGATCTAGAGAAGCTATATTAAATAAATCAAAAATATAGTTGAAAACATTGATAACAACATGAAGTTACTAATTTTATAAACCATGTGCATCTACATTGGTGCAGGAAGCAAACTGTATTCATCAACAGTATGTTTATGAATGATCACATTGGAACAAGTTGCATTTATTCATATTCTTCATCATATTCATTCTTGAATCACTGGAGTTTGTTGGTGGCAGATATTCAGTGTTTGTTGACTGAATGAGTAAGCTAATGACTAATGAATACTCTTGAGTTTCCCACTTACTTGCTCTTTGCCCTTAGTCAAAGCATTTCCCCTACATAATATAAAGATAATATGCATGCACTTTTATTTCTTTTCAGAGGCTTCATAAAGCCAAATACTGTAAGATGTACTACTTCATTATAAAACTCTATTTTGCTACTTATACATGACTATTATCATTTTCATTGTCATTATCACAATTTCATCAACACCATCATTGTCATCATCATTTTTGTCATTCTAAATCAAGCAAGGGCACATTTCTATTTATTCAGATCTACCTATTTGAAAATAACTTCTAAGATTACTTGATTGCTGCAGGTGTTTTTATTTTCTAACATTTAATTAAAAATTCAGCAAATGCTTGCTAGGATTTCTGAAGAATTATAAATGTATTGAAATAAAATAATAGCTTTATACCTTCACAGAAACTCTACATGGCTTTAATGCAAATGTTATATTCAGAAGATTTTACAATAGAGATAAATAAATAAATAATAGAGATAAAAAGTAAAAATAGTTAACACAAAAAACATATATTTTTTTATACTTTCCTAAGTACTGACACACAAATTTACACATTTAATCATTATCACTTGATAATGTAGGTTAGATATCTGCTATTATTTCAATCTAAATGATGAGGAAGTTGAAAACATGAAAGGTTAAGTAATTTGTCCAAGATCCAAGTTAATCAATAATAGAAGTGGTAACAGAACTCAAATCTAAAATCTCCTAGTTTAGTGTTGTTTTATACTGTAATATCAACATATGCATCCAAGTTCTAACTTGACTATCACTTTTGTTATTATTTATAATGATAAAATTTTACCTTGTTTTAATAATGGGAGCGGCAAAGTGTATAGAGAATAAAATTTGCTTGGCATTCTTCATCTAATCCACCAGCTGTCTTTAGTTCTAATTTATAAAATGGTATTAGCTGGACCCCCAAATAATGAAGTTTTAATGACAGAACAGAATGGCTAATTCTTTTCCCTTAGCCAATTTTTCCTTGGTGAATAAACTAATTACTGAAGAGAACATGGTTATATTTTTCCCAGTTCACTTTTAGACAATAATCGAAGAAGCAGGAAGAAATGTGATAATGTCTAGGGACAGTTACTGCAACTATTTTCTTGCAGCTTGAAAGAATTGAAAAAAGGTAAAGTGGTGGGAAATGGGTGTTCATTTCCACATACAGAGCATTGCCTGACTCATATGGCCAAAGAGCAAAGTCATTTATGGGGAATCACTGTCTTCGGCAAGATCGTTAAAGAAAATAAATGCTTGCAGACCAGATGGAAATGTTAGAGAGTCAGATATAAATTAGGGAAACCATTGGCCACATGTGAATCCCAGACTACATGCATAAGCCTGATCTGATTAACTGTTTTGAAAATTGCCTTTGCAGTGAAATTTAGAGCACACAAGAAAGAAGAACGGCTTTCATAAGATACTGAGAGTTAGGCTCCAGGGGTGGAAATTTGAGAGTTGTATTAGACCACCCAACTCAACCAGATCTCCCTAAATTTAAATAAAAATAATTACCTTTGGTGAAGGACTTTTATGTTCTAAGAAGTGTTAGATGTTTTGTATATATTATATCAAGTCCTGCCAAGAATCTTTAGAATAATGAGATGAGAAAGCTCAGAGTCCTATGAATAATAATAATGATGATAATATTTATTGAAAATTTATTCAGTAGCAACCATAATTTTTAACCCTCAAAACAAATGTTTACTGCAGATGTTATTTGTTTATCCCCACTTCAGATAAAGGAACTTAATCCAAAGAAATTAAGTAACTAGCCTAAGGTGACACTCGCCAAGGAGCCTAAATGTGAACCCAGGCAATCTGGCTCTAGAGCCTCTATTACTAATCATGACGCCAGACTGACAAGAGCTAAGGTGTATCAACAATCTTATCACATAGTAAAAACTTAATAGCTTGTGTTGGTAAATCAGTAAACTGAGATTTAATGAATAAAGAGAGAGAGAGAAAGACAGAAACTTGGCAAAGTTTACTCTAGCTCTCTGACTATAAGCTGATGTCAGATTTTTCCCAATAAATATATGATAAAGACAAATCTAAGTCTGGCCTTACCAATCAACCCATGAAAATTCTGAATGGTGGTACTAAAGATGATCTGTATAGTGTGGAAGGCAGTAGTGGGCTACGAAGGAAAGGATACAAATAAGTCCCTGGGATGTTATGCATATGGGTATGGCTAGATGTACCCTGGAAGGTAAGTTATAATTGGAAAACATATGTAGACACTCCTCTATGCATTTATTTTTTCCTTTGTTATTCCAAAATCTTTGTAGATCAAATATTTTATACTTTATTTGGGAGGCAGTTAAAATTTATAAAAATGTTTAAAGAATAAGAATAACACAAAAAAATGCCTGATACTCTGTACCTATCACTAATATTTTACCTCATTTGCTTTATCATTTGTGTTCTCTCTCTCTCTCTCTCTCAAACACACACACACACATACACACACACACCTTCCTATCTATCTCTTTATCCATCTCTCTATCATTTTCTATCCATCCATCCATCCATCCATCCTTTCTGCCAATCCATCTACTTACATAAATGTTTTTTTTTTCTGGTTTTGGTTCCCAAATCACTTGAAAGTAAAGTGCATATATTCTGAACCTGTACTTCAAAATGCTTCAGTGTGCATTTTCTAAGACCTGGGATAATCTCGTATGTAACCCAATATTGCTATCAATTATGTGAAATATGATACACTAGCTTAATTGACCATTCACATTTCAATGTTGTCAATTAACACACTGTCCTTTGGACATTTTTTTTTCTGTCTAGCACAGGACCAAGTCAAGAATTACTATTGTATTTACGTATTAAAACTCTTTAGTCAGCCCTGGCTGGCATAGTTCAGTGAATTGAGCACGGGCTGGGAACCAAAGTGTCCCAGGTTTGATTCCCAGCCAGGGTACATTCCTGGGTTGCAGGCCATAAGCCCCAGCAACCGCACATTGATGTTTCTCTCTCTCTCTCTCTCTCTCTCTCTCTCCCTCCCTCCCTCCCTTCCCTCCCTAAAGATAAATAAATAAAATCTTAAAAAAATAAAAAAAAACAAAAATCTCTTTAGTCTTCTTCAATCTAGAACAATGTCATAGGATTTTTTTTTTGGTCATTGCTTCTTTTTTATCAATAGTATCTCCCTCTTTTAAAAGTGGAACATTCATCATATTTTGTTTTTTCTGGTTTTCCTTTATGATTAAATTCACATTATACATTCCCAGATGATATTGTGAACCTCTCAGGATATCACCTCTGGAGGTATATCCATCTGCCACATTGATTAATCCATAAAACATTATTTGATCTCTCCATGGCATAGTTTTTATATTTTTCCTTTTCCACCAATAAGCAATCAGTGGGCAAAAAGTGTACAATCATGGTGTAAATAGCCTCATTTGAATCCATATGTCCCTCTAAATTTGATAGCAATTGATGATTCTAGTCTGATCTACTTGTTACCATGGTTGCTATAAAGCAATGTGTTTTCTCACTCCAGTCTTGAAGCCTGAGATCTAGTCTGTGCTACATACCATACACAGTACAGGGCCAGCTGTTGTTAGGTCCTCCAAGATGCAGAGACTACAGCGTGATGAAATATGTGAAGGTTGTGTTAGGAGAAAGATTTTATTGGTGACAGGGAGAAAGCTGACAGAAATCTCAGCTTGAGTGAAGGAGAGAAGGAGGGAAAATTGTGTAAAAGTGGCTTAGACCACAGTGCAGGCTAAGCAGGTTCAGCAAAGCCATTGGGAGCCCTGAGACAAAGGCAACCATTAGACGGAACTCATGTTTCTCAGAATAGATGTGCCTTAGTAACCTTGCTGTACTTGGTCATCGACTGGGAACAACATGGGGGCTGTCCCAGTTACATTCCCTGCTCCCTGGGGAAGGAAATCTTCCAGGCACATGCAACTACAGCCCTAGCAGCACATAACTCTTCTAAACGTCATGCTCCTGCTGTCAAACAAGTAACCACACTGCCCTTCCTTCCCCATAGATATGTTTGAGAAATGTGATCATGTGGATGAAAGCACTTAGTAAAAGTCAAAACTCCACCAATCTAACAAAAAATTTTGTTATTACTATTAGAAGTGTCCCAAATGCTGAGTGAATATAAGGAACTGAGAATAAAGCAGTTTCTACAGTGTAATATCTACAATTGGCCATTTGTTTGTACATGAAGTTAATAGGAAAACTTTTTATTAAAGTTATCTCTGGCTCTTTCCTGCTTGTTCTTTCAAGGTAGATTGTTATGGGATATAAGTTTTGAAGAAAATACTTCACCAAGCATGAATGGAGGTGTAGAAATAATTATGCTTAAGAGGGACCTGCAGATACAGTATTATTTCTCCATAACTATCTTATAAAATAATTTAAAATATTTCAAAGCAAACTAATTGAAAATCTTTATGTACCTCACATAAAAGTAGTTTTATTTGTTTGTTTTAGTTACAGTTGAAGTATGTGCTAAAATATAATCTTGCAGGTGCTGTGGTAAAATGAGAGAAAGCACAGACTTTGCTGGTGAGGACTTATGGGTCCTGGATAAGTTATATTATCTGAGTAAAAGTTTAATTTCTTATATGTAAAATGGAAGCAGTTACCTGTATACTCCATGATTAATGTTGGTAGTAGATATAACAATCAAAATGTGTCTACATTAGTCCTGGGAAAATAATAGATACAATAAATGGTGGTCATTATTATTCAATAAAAAAATGTCTATTAAATACCTACTATGTGTTAGTCACTGTGCTAGATGCTGAATCCTACAATAGTAAACAGAGGTAGAGTCCACCCTGGCCTTCCAGAACTTACAATATAATGGGGGACACAGACAAACAAACAATTCTTACATTGTGAAAAAGCCTCTGGGTAAAAATAAGGTGTTTTGGGAATATAAAGAAGGACCATTGAATCCAGAATCTGTTATTATTACTGAGAAAAAGATGTTCAAGGAGAGACTCAAGCAAAATAGAATTAAGTTAGCCAAAAGAGGAAAGTAAGAATAGAGGAAAATTCTCAGCAGAAGATTCAGCATGTGCAAAGGCCTGGAGGCAAAAACAAGCATAGCCACGCTCAGGAAACTGGGAGAAAATCATGGTGAGGACTGGAGGCTACAGAGAGGCGGGGGAACCCAGTCTGTGAGGGGAGAAGGGCCTTGAAATCAGTGTTAAGGGGTTTATGTTCTTTGACCATGTTCAAATGCTGACACATAGCAGATACTGAGTGATTGTGGAAGATTAGGTGTTATTATTATTATTATGCCTTTTCTCTTTGACATCCCACTACTTTTCTACCAACAGATTCTTTGGGAAGAAGCATGTGTGGTGCCACACAGGGTATTCCTGGACTCTTCCTGAAAGATGATAACACATATAAAATTCTCCATGCCATGAATGTTACAAGATTTTTACAGTTAGAATTATAATATGACATTAGTATTTACTTCCAACAAACTGAATAGATTTTCTCAAATGGAGAGTTCCAGTTTTCTCAAGGGGGGAGGGATCCTTTTCATTTCCTTGTTAACAAAGAGAGCCTGTGAAAAGGGTCCAAGATGATGTTTACTTGAACCCAGTGGAGCCTGCGTGATCAGACCCGAGCACGTGGACACACACATGAGCTGTTTCCAAAGTAATTGTTTGAAGTGGTGCAAAAAGTTCCACAAGCAGCAAATTTGATCAAAGAAAAATCAGGGCTAATGCCAAAATTAAGCAGAATTTGCTGTGGGTATTTGTGGCAATTTGTCTGAAAATTGTATACTGTCAAATCCCCATGGAGTATGTTTGAGGTTTTCAAAGATATGAATAATTGAGGAAGTGGAAATTTGTGAAATCCAATGGCTGCTTATTGACAGGAATTATTATTTCATTTTTCCCAGGCCAGAAACATCAAAAGGTTTTTGTGGTGATCATTGTTTTTTTTCTTTTTTTCTTTAAATACTTGTTCCACTCAAAAAGAAAATGGTATTGATAATCCCCGCAGACAAGAATTGCTGACTCACCAGATACACATAGATGCAGCAACAGCAGTGCAGTTCTGATTAACAACTTTCTGAATGGTTAGTATATCTTGCTATTGCTGTCCATTTTAATAGTACACCACTTTGGCCTTTTGTATAAATTGATCACCAATGTTCAGTCTTTCCTGATCCACATCTGTTTCAATGAGGGGACTGTACAGAGGACTAAGGCTTGTGACATATAATAAGAAACATCAAATGAGAGTTTTAAAGGCCAGTCTTGCCTACATGTTGAGCCATTCTTTTTAAGCATGTGTTTGCAGTGAACTAAACAGCCATTTCTGACCATGGGTTACAGTGGAAGTGACAGCTGTATGGCAGAAGTATTGCAAAACAATGAAATAAAGGTTCCAAGTAGAAGAAGATGCAAGGACAGTCCAATATTGGGGGCACTGAGCAGGTGAAGGAAGGGGCTCGCCACCAGAAATTAGCCCTGATCAGGACTCATTTTGAGATGGGAAGCAGCTAGACAGACCTGAGTTTAAACTTCAGCTTTGCCGCTTTCTAGTTGTATAGCCTTGTTCAAGCTGGTTACTTCATATTTCTAAGCTGTGGCAGCCTTACCTTTCAACTAGGGACAAAGATAAATAACGTTAGATTCACTGGAGCATTCAATAAGATGACACCTCCCATGTTAGATCTTCATCACATGGTAAATATTATAATCTACTATTATTGATATTGTTATTCTTAATGATAATATTAGTAATAGAAACATATCATCCTCACTTAATATGTCTTCCTTGTATTAGCTGACAGTTGATCTTATTTAGGTCAGTTAATTTGCGTAAAATTACTTAAATGTTTAACCCAAACCATGAATGCGAACAATGCCAGCTTATTGGTAGGAAACATATGTTTCAAAGAAGTAAGGATAAAGATGATAGATAAAGTACAATGAAATATAGATATGTAAAGCACTTAGAATATCACAGATAGTGGCATAAATAACTTTCCCTAATAAGAGATTAAAAGGAGACCCAAGCAATAGTTCTCATTTTCATAGTTAAGTTGTATATCATTTGCCTTTTAATTGTATATTAGATATAGTTTAAAAATAATCAATTTTTCTGGTATCACTTTAAACACAGTCAGCCAAATATGAAAAAGCCTTATAGTTGAGTTATTAGTTTAAATAAGATCTTTCCTTAATGGGCTGAAGAAAGATCTTTTAAAAATTATATTGTTTTCCTTTAAATTTTTTATTTTTGAGAATTCTTATTATAAATGTTTGAAAAGAATGGAATTTAGAAAACTGATCTTTTATTTTTCTCATTTGCTGGCACTAGGTCTAAATTTACCTTATTAATTTATTTATTTTCCAAACTACATGTAATAGCTATCTAGAGGTTTTATAAAAGAGTGTAATAATATAGACCAAAGATTATCTTAGAGTAAGTGGCATTTTATAGCAAAGTAATCAAATTAAGTTCTTAGGGAACTGAAAAATTTTAATGGTAGGGTTGCTACATTAAAAATATATGGTTTATTTCTCATTGTATGTAGACATTTTCCTAAATTATAATGTTAATTTAACCCTGTAATATGGTTATTGCACTCTATAAATATATTATTAGTTTGACTGATTCAGTTGATTTCTTTGTCTTAATTTTGCATGCTTAAGGTTACATTTAAGTTTTTATGGTAAATTCTTCCTATGGAATAATTAGAACAATAAGGCAGAAATGCCAGGAGAAATGTTGGGAACTAATGTCCTGTAAGGGTGAACAATACAACTTAAATACTTGTGGAATTTCTTCAATGTTTATAATAAAACAAATACATTATTACTGTACTTTGTAACTAGAAGTGCTGAGTAAAACTTTGTTTCCTATTATCTTAGCTAAGTCATATTTGCAAGTATTTATAAGTGCCTAAATTATGATAATTAATTTTCTGAAAATTATGAAGAATATAAATGCACAAAGGAATGTATATTGTTTCTTCACAATGCTTTAAATTTAAATGAAAAGAAACATCTTTCTAGGCATGGGTAGAAAACAGATGACAATGTAGGAACAGAAGCAAGGAGTCAAGAAATAACATGGCAGGTACCAATATCATGAAGGGGCTTCATTTCAGAGCACATGTTTCATTTTAGGATATGTTGAATGAGGGATAACTCATTACTGCTTTCTTTGAACCCCACCAACATACTTATCCAGAATATGTCATTCATACAACCAGTTGGTCCACAAGATTTAGAACTCCTTGAAATTAGGTATATGGAAATATCCTTATTTCTGCTCGCTCATAACTCCAAACACACTATGGCCACATAATGGGCATTTAGCAAAACTTCATTCAATATAATGAAAATGACCATGCTTGCTTTCAAAGTTGTCTACAAAGTTAAGTACATAAAAGTTTATAAGCTAGGGGGTTGGTGGGTAGAAGAGGGTAAAAGGAGAATAAGTGGTAATGAAAGAAGACTTAGGGTGGTGAACACAATATAGTACACAGATTACACAGATGACGTATTATAGCATTGTATACCTGAAACCTATGCAATTTTATTAACTAATGTCGCCCCAATAAATTCAATAAAAAAGTTTCTAATTTTCTCCTTCAATAGCATTCCTGGGAGTTAATCACTGCTAATAGTGACTATGCTCCTGGACATTTTTTACATACATAAACTTATTTTTTCAATCTTTGTGAATACATATGATCTTTGGGATTGACTTACAAAATGTTGCATTTCATTTTTTTCAACAACTTTTTTGAGGTATATTTTATGTATCACATAATTCACTTATGTATTTCAAGAGTACAATTCAATAATTTTCAGTACAGTCTTTCTTACTATTTTACATATGCACTTATTACCATATATGAGTTTTAGAACATTTTCATCACTCGGCAAGATCCCTTGTGCATACTTTCTCTCAAACCCCATCCCCTGAGCCCTACACCAGGGCAATTACTACCTACGTGCTGTCGTTAGAACTTTGCCTTTTCTGGACACTTCATATAAATGGTATCATACACTATGTGGTCTCTTGTGTCTACTTTCATTTAGTGTAATACATTTATTTTTAGAATGTGCAGTAAAATGTTTATGGATGCTTAATGAGTTTTATTTGAAAATAATCCTCACAAGTGAAAAATACAAAGAAGGTTTATGAGCTGCTAATGTTAGGGGAAAAACTAACGATCATCAGCCATTGAGAACCTATGGGAGATGTCTGAGTCTGTTGATGTTCCATTGCTCTCCCTAGTGGCCAGGATAAAAAAAAAAATAGATATATATTTGTTAGTTGAAACACATCACATATTCTTCAGATACTCCTAAATGAGAGGAATATTACATTTGAAAATTTCAAATAAGAGATGTTTCCTGTTTGTTTACTGGAGACCCTTTTTAAAACAAATTTCCTGGGAGATATAATTTACCATTTTGGGCAATTCTTTCCACCATTGAATCTACCAACCTCCTCATGTGGAGAGATTTAGTAAGGTGTTAAGAACTCAAGGCTCATGCCCAAGTTCATATCTCAACTCTGCCAGCTTCCCAAGTTCCAATCTCTACTGTGCCAGTTGCTAGTTATGGAATTTGGGGCAAGCTACCCACCTAGTGTCAGTTTCTTCTTCTGTAAAGTTTGTCGGGAGGCCTGAGTGAATGAAGGTGTCTCCTTACAACAGTCCTGGCACATAGTAGGAGTTGGATGAATCTTATGTATACTCTGCTCCATATTGTTTGCCTTCATTTCTATAATAATAAATGCCCAAGCCAGCCCTTCCCAGGGCTCTGCTGTTATGCCAACCCTTCTTCCAAGGGATTTTGCTTTGGTAATTTTCTCAACTTTCTCCCTTTGTAATTTCCTCACCTTTCTCTCTTTGTAATTTCCTCAACTTTAATCTATCATCTCACCCCACAAACCTCCAATATTCTACCTCCAGTATTGCCTCTCTAGTTCAAGACACCATTGAGCACCGGTCATAATGGAGACTATTGTTACGGTCCTCTGATCAGACACTCTGCTTCAAACTTTACAGCACACTGCCACTCAGCAATGTGAGAATTTAAAAATATTTGTATTTAAACATACAAATCAGAATTTACTTGTTTTTTCTCAAAATAATATTTTGTAGGAGT
Source organism: Phyllostomus discolor (assembly GCF_004126475.2). Taxonomy (NCBI): domain Eukaryota; kingdom Metazoa; phylum Chordata; class Mammalia; order Chiroptera; family Phyllostomidae; genus Phyllostomus; species Phyllostomus discolor. The sequence continues at coordinate 114,629,152 of NC_040908.2, forward strand.
GGGAAAATTGAATGCTGTATGTGTTGGGTGCTGCAAGACTTTCTAGTCAAAAACAGCTCCCCCCAAGCCAACTACTGAAGCCTGACAGTCTCTGCACTGTACCCATGGACTGCCCAGTTTTGGAGATAGTCCTGACCAAGGCAGGCATTTTATCTAGAGCCCTTTCTCACCCACATATAGCATATGGGATTAACTCTACTGTTATTAGTTCTATACTCTGGCTACTTCCACACTTCCTCAGTGAGCTCTGGGGTTCTAGTACCTACCCTCTGAGCTGCACCTTTCCCAACCACCTGCTGTGTTTGCCTAGGGTGTATGGCTCTAAACTTTTGCTGCTGTCTCCCTTAGATAAAAGGACCCTCTGCCAGAAGTGGAATCTTTGCTCACTATTAACTTAGTGGATTTGGATACTCACAATATGCTTAGGTTTTGTATTTTTCCTTCCAAGGGGTTAGACAGGGCCTCCATCCCCTGTAGCTTATCTGGGGTCCTACTGAAGGCTCCGAGGAGCACTTAACACTGCCACTCACTCCACTCTGAATAACATATCCCCTGTAGGAGGCTCCTGCTGATGTACCATGTCTGCCATATTAGAATTTCTTGGATACTGTGGGAGGTGGAGATGTTTGTGACCCCTCAGGGTAGACATATGTGAATGCCCAAGTTCCACACGGTAGATTTTGTTTATTTCTGTACAAAAAACAAGATATAGGTTAATTCCCTCTCTTAGCCCTGTCCAAAAGCTCTCCTACATGATAAACTGAGCAGAAGAGCCTCCCTCCACCATTCCTTGCCCAACAGGGTTGCAACATATAGCACAAGAATTGAAATGGAGGCCCACATGCCATTTGTCTACATATGTAGAGATTATAAATCAGGTGAACAAATTGTTTAATAAAATCTATCCTCCAGACTTGAGAAATTAATTATTATTGCATGCCTGGGTGTGCTACTGATGAGTATAAAATAAAAGCATCATAATTTTTTAAAAATTATTAAGCTAAATAGCCCATTTGTCTTATATCTTAATCTGCTTATATCTTGATTAAGTCTTTGGTAGGTTTGGACTGTTGGTGGTTTTATGCTTTATTGAAAGCATTTAACTACATTTCAGCAAAGTAAACATAAAAAAAAGGTTAAAAGGAGTAGTCTTTTAGATAGCTAAGTAGCAAGTATTTGACAGTATAAATTGAATCTGTTCCTTATCTTATAAGGGCAGAAGACAGTGAGAATGAGTGAAGAAAATTGAACTTCTAAAATGATAAAATATTCAGTAACTCCACTAGAACAAAATCTCTTTTTTCATAACTCAATTTTGTAACCAAGTTTTTGTTATATGAAAAAAAAATAAAAACCACTGTATAGAAAATACTTAGGTCTCCTATTTTTATTTTTATTTTTATTTATTTTTAACCTCATTTCTTTTAAAAATTTACTTATTGAATTTATTGGTGGATTTTAGTTAATAAAATTATGTAGATTTCAGGTATACAGTTCTATAGTACATCATCTGTATATTGTATTGTGTGTTCACCACCCTAAGCCAAGTCTCCTTCCATCACCCACTTCACCCTCTTCTACTTACCCTCACTCCTCTTTCCCTCATGTTGGTGTTATTTGTGTCTATGAGATTTTTTTCTTTTTTGTGCTTAATCCCTTCACCTATTTCACCCAGTCCCCCAAACCCCCCTCCCCTCTGACAGCTATGAGCCTGTTCTCTGTATCTCTGTATCTACTCTATTTTTTTGTTAGTTTATTCTGTTCATTAGAATCCATATATAATTGAAACCATATGGTATTTGTTTTTCTCTGGCTGGCTTAATATGCTCCAGGTCTTTTCACACATTCTCAAAGGAGTAGATTTTCTTCTTTTTTACAGCGCAGTGGTATTATTCCACTGTGTAAATGTACCAGTGCTTTTTTATCCATTTATCTACTGATGAACACTTGGGCTGCTTCCATATCTTGGCTATTGTAAATAACACTGCAATGAACATAGGGGTGCATATATTCTTTCAAATTAATGCTTCAGTTTTCTTAGTATATATTCCCAGAAGTGGAATTGCTGGGTCATAAGGCAAGTTGCATTTTTATTTTTTTGAGGTATCTCCATACTGCTTTTCTCAGTGGCTGCATCAATTTGCATCCCCACCAACAGTGCACCAGGATTCCCTTCTCTCCACATCCTCACCAGCACTTATTGTTTGTTGATTTATTGATGATAGCCATTCTGACAGGTGTAAGGTGATTTCTCATTGTGTCTTAATTTGCATTCTCTGGTGATTAGTGATGTTAGACTCAAAATCATAAAATATTAAAAGAAAAGAGGCAGCAAAATCTTGGATACCTCTCATAGCAATGTTTTTTTTTTTTTCTGAAATATCTCCTCTGGCAAGGGAAACAAAAAACAAACAAACAAACAAACAAATGGTACTACATCAAATTAAAATGTTTTTGTATAGCAAAGGAAACTATCAACAAAATGAAAAGAGCACTCACTGAATTGGAGAATATACTTGCTATTGATACACCTGATAAGGGGTTAATATCCAAAACACCAAAAAATAAAGCAAAACTGGAAGTGAGGCTGAGAAAGGTCAACAAATGCTAGAAGTTCTCGGCAAGTATGTGACAATGCCTACCTACTTCAAGCCTCAAGTCAGACTTCAGATCAGTTTCTGATCTGAAAGCTTATGCTCACTCTCTATGTCAGTATTTCTGTCTTTAATTATGTGTTTATTATATAAATGATTTTTAAGATATCTGAATATTACCTGAACTATTTTTTGTAATTGTGGTAAAATACCCACAACATGGAATTCACCATCTTAACCTTTTTAAATTTCACTTTAGTAGCAGTCAGTGCATTCAGATTTTTGTGCAGCCCTGCCCACCACTAATCTCCAGAATGTTCTGTCATTACAAACTAAAACTCGGTGCCCGTTCAACACCATCTCCCCATTGCCCTTGCCCCAGGTCCTGGGAACTACTCTGTCACTATCTGTCTCCATAAATTAAACTGATCTAGGTACTTCATATTAGTGGAATCATGCAGTATGATTGGTTTTGTGTCCAGATTACTCCACTTAGCATAATGTTTTCAGGGTTCATTCATGTTGTAGCATGTGCCACAATTTCATTTTTTTCTCCTAGATTTATTAAGATAGAATTTACAATTAAAACTTACATACATTTAAGGTTTACAACCTGATGACCTTATCTAGGTATTAATTCTGAAATTTTCACCACAAACACCACAATCAACATAGGTTAAATAATGTTATGTTGTATGCATACCACATTTTGTTTATTCATTTCTCCATTGTGGACATTTGGGTTTCACTACTTCTGGGCTATTGTTTATAATGGTGCTATAAACATAGTTGTATAAATATCTGTTCAAGTCCCTGAATTCAATTATTTTGGGTATAAACCCAAAAATGGAAGTATGTAATGGATTACATGGTAAACTGACCTATTACAATATATTATTTATTTAATATATTTGTACAAGTCACCTCATTTTAAATTAAATGGATTATTTTAAAAGAAAATGTTACTATCATTGACATATCAGGATAAACTTGGGTAAGCTGCAACAATAAACAATTTCCACAATACAGTTTTATGGGTTGTTTATTCTGGATAGCCCATGAGGATCACTGGGAGGAGGGGGAGGTTTGCTGTACACAGTCACCCTCCAGGCTGGCAGAGGCTCTGTCAGGCTCAGCAGCATAAGGGACCAGAGAAGTTCCCAGTTTCTATGGGAGGAAAAAAGGGAATTACATGCTTTAGCCTAGAAATGACTCTCATAATTTCCACTCTGTTTTAAAAAAGACTGTATTTATTTATTTTTAGACAGAGGGGTAGGGAGGGAAAATTAGAGGGAGAGAAGCATCAATGTGTGGTTGCCTCTCATGCACCCCCTACTGGGGACTTAGCCCACAACCCAGGCATGTTCCCTGATGAGGAATCAAACTGGCAACCTCTTGTTTCACAGGCCTACAGTCAATCCACTGAGCCACACAAGCCAGGGCATAATTTCCATTCTTAGATCATTGGTCAGGAATTGGCAAGTGGCCCTAACAAATTACAATGAATAGTAGGGTTGGGGGTGGGGGGAATAAAGCCCTACGTTTTCTGAAAGAGAGGAGGATGATCGATGGAGTGTGTTCTATATGTTTGTACCTTTTAGGTACAAGTGATATCACTTTATTCATAGATTATAACCAAACATATTTACATAACTATTAAAAATAATGTTTGCAACCTAAAATCCTTTCAACCATCACCAAAGGTTTTCAAGCAACCCTTAGAGGAATATTACCTGGTGCCTGAGGAAAGACGTTTACCCAATAAGTTAGTCTTTTATTCTGGTTACCTCAAACTAAACAGATCATATTTTCAACAAGCGATAAAACAATGGATAAAATTTGGAGTAGAAGGAAATATTGTTAAGAAGAAAATGCTTCATTTGCTTAGCAATTTGCACAAATATTTATTGTTTTTTAATGCACTCTGGGCACTGAGGATGTAATAGCGAGCAAGACAGAAATGGGCCGTGCCTACCAGGAACTTAGCCACTTAGAAAGGGACACAGGCATTTAAATGAGGAATATCAGGTGCAATGATCATGATAAAGGAATTTTTAGAATGCATGACCAGACATACCTAAAGTAGCATCAGTTGAGTTAAAGAAAGATTTCTATGTGAATGTAAAATTAAAATAATGAAGATGTCTAGGAACAAGGAAGTAGGGAGGAATTCTTTGAGATAGAGGAAACATCATATTTATATTTCTGAGTGTGGGAAAAAGCAAGACAAATTCAAAAACCATGAAGCAATTTCAATATTTCTGATTACAGAGAACAAAAAAGTATAAGTAATAGAACTGAGATGGCAGTGTATAGTACATGTTCTCAGAGCAGTTAGAAGAAATCAGTCCTGTCATGTAAGGTAGGGATTCCTGTTGCCATTTTGTAAGTGACTGCATGGAATCTGAGGTTAAATATCAGAACTTGCACTTGAACCTAGTTTTTATGACACCATTGGCAATGCTTTGTCCATCCCCACAATTATCATTTAAATTAAATATTATAACAGAGTCTGTTTTCTCTTGAGAGGCATTATAGGAAAGGAAAACCTATGCTATGTATTAGTGATTATGAAAATTTAAAGGGTGCTATTTTCAAAATACTTCACACAACAAAGTTTGAATTAAATATATCCAATCAGTTGTAAGAATTTAAAATTGTTCAACTCTGATAATTGTGAAAAATATAAGGTAAAACAATGAGGTATTTTATCCTTTTCAGTTGTCCAGTTTTGCTGGTGGTGATGGTGTTTTGTTTTGTTTTGTTTTTGACCACTTAAACACTGACATTTTAAATACTAGGAGAATGTAAGCTGGCACAGTCTTTTTGGGTTGCTATGTATATCAAACGTTATAACATTTATTTCACTCATTTATCAAGTAATCTGTTTCTAGAAATCTCATCTAAAAAATTGGACATATACACAAAAGTATAGATTATGGATTAAATTGTTATATATGCATATAAATGGAAGATATATATATTCTAATATTGCTTATAGTGACAAAATGGAGTAATCAAATACTTTTGTTCAGAAATTTATAAAATTTCATATAACCATTAAAAACATGCCATAAAAGCCCTGGCTGGTGTAGCTCAGTGGATTGAGCACAGGCCTGTGAAGCAAAGGGTCATGGGTTTGATTCCCAGTCAGGGCACATACCTGGGTTTTGGGCCAGGCCCCCAGTAGAGGGCACACAAGAGGCAACTACATATCTATATTTCTCTCCCTCTCTTTTTCCCCCTTCCCCTTTCTTTAAAAATAAATAAATATAAATCTTTAAAAATTAAAAAAATCCATAAAAAAGCATGCCATAAAATATCTAGTATAAATAGGGAAATGATTTAAAAGTCCTAATTTACAAAAATCACTTTAAAATAGTTTGTAAAGTATAAGGTCAACTGTACAAATGGGTTTGTGTGTAGATTTCAATGTGAAGGCCATATGCCAAAATGTTAACATTGGTTGTTGCTGGACAGGATGGTTGTTTGCTTTTAATTTGGTTCTTTACACTCCCCCATCAATTATTTTACAATTCACATTCTTTACTTTTACTCTTAATAAAAAATACAGAATGATCACTAAAATGGTTCTTGGTTAGAAACTATGCTTATTGATAAATGGCTAGATAGCAAAAGATAAAGCCATTATATGGGCTATCGTCTAAGAATGTTTCAAAGAAATTTGAATAGGACCATTGAAGTCCTGGGGTAAATTTAGAGCACTGTAATGGCTTTTAAAAGAAGTTTCATGCTGTTTACATGTAACGATGCATACACATGCTACACTGCATTCTTTTTCAGCACTGTGTTTCTTTTACATTGTGCCCTTTCTAATTGGGTCTGTTCATGGCCCCACATTAAACAGTCTGTTCCATAGTCCTCTGAACTACAATTCAATGACACCACCACCCGATAGAAAACTGACCTGGAGGAATCACCTGAAATGAATTGAGCCTGCCAGGTTTCTTTTCTGCTAATTGAGACTCTAATCTAGGTCTGATATATTGAACAGAGAAGCCCTGTGAAGCCAGAGCTGGGGAGGAAATGTACAGGCCACTGTGGAGGAAGGGTGTGCAGAGATAGAGGATGGACAGGATGCTTGGGGGAGAAGCAGAGATGATGAGCAGCAACAGTAACCTGAACTCCTGCCTTCCAGTTCTTGATCCCAGGCTTTGTGGATCCTGCCCCATGAAATATCTCCAATCAATTCCCCATTTTGGATTGAACTATTTTGAGTGAGTTCTATTGTGAGTGCATTCAAAAGATGCCAGGTTAAGACAACGCGTAATAGTCACTAATCTATGGTTAATATCTTATTTTTTATTTTTTATTGCCCCCATCAGCCCCTGCCCCGCCACCGATCCTATCCCCCTTTGGCTTTGCCCATCCCCCTGCCATTATCCCCTCACCCTTCCCCTCCGGTTACTGTCAGCATATGACTTAAATTTAGCTTCAAATTACACAGAAAGATGGAACTGGAGAGTTTAGAGAACACTTTACACTTGTAAGCCAGTTTCCTTTTCATAAAAGACTTAGCAAGACAACCATACTAATTTTCATTCATATTCCTCATGCTCACCTCCAGCAACTAGGATATGTCTCCTGTGATGGCTCTTTACAGTTTCCTTTATATTCTCGTTGTTCTTATGTCAGTTCCTCAGTAAATAAATATATTACAGCATTCCAGTTAAGTCTTCTATTTCCTAGGATAACATTGGCTTATTAACCAATAATATGAGATATGATTTTTTTCTCTTCATCATCTTGCATGCCCAGCCACGATACAGCATTACCCTCTTTAAAATTTTTTCTTCAGGGGAGGATGGTAATGGGAGGGAAGTGGGGAGGGTGGGAGGGGGGACTGGATTGGGAGTAAAAAGGAGAAAACTGTATTTGAACAATGATTAAAATAAAATTTAAAAAATTTTTTTTTCTTCATACATCATGTTTTCCTCTTTTTTTACTATTGTCATTTCTCCCTTCCCCATGCAAACATGATATATGAGGTATGAAGAAAACATCTGTATTATGGCATTCCAGGTCACATGATGTATTATAATAAAATATGGACTTTGTGGATACATAGAATTACCTGAGTTACCAATGCTATGATCATAAGAAAATTCCATGTCTTAAACTTTAATTCAATCATTGGTAAAATGGAGTTATAGCCTATAATTCACAGGGATGTCATCACTATGCTTTGATGAAAGGCCAAAGGTAATAGATCATAGAAAACAATTTAAAAGTCAATTAGTAGGTCAAAGGACACTGTTTCTTTTTTTTTAAAAGACTTTATTTATTTATTTTTAGAGAGGGAAGGGAGGGAGGGAGGGAGAGGGAGAGGGAGAGAGAGAGAAACATCAATGTGCGGTTGCTGGGGGTTCTGGCCTGCAACCCAGGAATGTCCCCTGACTGGGAATTGAACCTGGGACACTTTGGTTCCCAGCCCACGCTCAATCCACTGAGCTACGCCAGCCAGGGCAGGACACTGTTTCTTAAATATGTCCATTCCTTCAATAGATACCAACATATTAGATGAAACACAGAATCACTAGTAATTTAGGATTGATATTTATATAGTTGTAATATCATTAAACATTATAAAAGATATATTTTTCTAAGCTATTACCATGTATCTTGGATAGTAATGGGTAAATATAACTTATCCCATTTTTACAAGTGTGGAAACTATGGTTGTAAAAGTTAAATAATATACCCAAGGACAAGTAGATAGTCACAAAGTCAATACTGGAACTGAATTTATCCAACAACAAAGCTATAGTTCTTTCTATTACAATATGTTGCCTCTGAGAAGGAATACAAAGTAACAGTTTAAGAAACAAACATCATTTCATGTTGATTAAACCTAATTTACTTTGATTCCTTTTTTGTGCCAAGTATATAAACGAAAAGAAAAGATTCAGACTTCTATTTCATCAGTGACTTTTCTTACGGTTATGTTTTAGATGAAAATCAGAGTAGAAACATACCTTCAAATCATCTCTGTACTCCCAGTACACTCATAACCTGTTTGCCATAGAGAGCCATTCTAGTCTGCTCCACCCTGCTTTCTACTAAGGGAAGCTGACCTGCAAGGTTTTTTTTTTTGTTTTTTTGTTTTTTTTTTATCAAGAGAATGGTGTGCCTTCTGGCTTCTTGTTGGATTCATCCATGGGAAGCCTTGGCAGGAGGCAGTGATGAGGACAGGAGAGATGGAAGGTGAATGAATGTGGGGTACTCTCCTTTTCTTATCCTTTCAATCCTGAAATTGTAGAAACTCCTTTATTACTAGCCCCCAGAAGAGGTGGGGAGGAATCTGCATTATCCCTTGAGGTTTTTTTCCTATACTGTCCACACCTCTGTAAATAGTCTCTTTATTAAACCCTCTTTGTATTATGAAAATTTGATTTCATCCTAGCATTCTACCATTTGTTTCATTTGGGAATTCTTCCTTGTACATCTAATATCTAGCAAAGTACTTGGTACACTAAATATATCAAAAGTGGATAAATATGTAAAAGAAATGCAAGGGTAGCTCTGACTGGTGTGGCTCAGTGGGTTGAGTGTCTGCAAACCAAAGGGTCACTGATTCAATTCCCAGTCAGATCACATGCCTGGGTCGCAGGCCAGGTCCCCAGTAGGGGGAGCGTGAAAGACAACCACACATTGACATTTCTCTCTCTCTCTTTCACCCTCCTCCCCTCCCTCTCTACAAATAAATAAACAAACAAACAAATTTGAAAACAAAAAGAATGCAAGAGTATATTTAATTCTTCTAGATGAAAAAGCTAACTGTGGGAGCCACTGTAAGTGTCTGATAATCCCTAGTTTCCTGTTGGATGGAAGCAAGGATATTAAATAGAAAAGTAAATTTCTAATCAATCTTTTTTTCTGTCTTTTATAAACAAAAGGGCCTTGGAACCCCATGAAAGCTGAGGAGAGCTGGTCGTCCGGCCAGGCTCCTGCTGTCTGGAAAATGGGATCGTATACAGAAAGGGATTTCAGGAGGCTTGCCCAGCAGCTCTGCAGTCACTCTGGTCTGGCAGAGAATAAAAGCCTCATGGTTGTCCTGAGAGCTTTGAATTACACTCCCAAGCCAGCAGTATTTTGCTTGAATTGTAAAATATTAACTAGCTTTGAACAAGGATGTCTTCTGAAAATGAATACAAATTTGTAAGGAGAAATAGTCAATATCTTAAATTTAAGTTAAAGGCTGGACTTACCCTGAATAAAGTGACACCTAGTTCCTCTGAGGACTGACATCTAAACTACCAAAACATTTCGTTCGTCTGTCTCCGGGAAAGGATTCAACGGTTAGTGGTTAATTTCATTTTGCTGTGCATACAATGATCTCTTCTGGGTGAGGTAAGGAAAGGGTCATATTTCTTACTTTCAAGCATCTTAGAATCGTGTATTTGAGGACTTGTATTCACAAAAACAACTCATGTTTTAAAGAAGGCATCAAGTATTCACAATCTGTCTACAAAAGCTGTGGTCACTTTAGTTTGTTCAACACTATTAACCACATGCCACCACTGCACCGGGCACTTTGAATGTAAAAGCCTTTTGATAAATCACTATTATGATGTAAATATTAAGTCAGTATGTTATTTGGTACAGGTTTTGTGCTCCCTCTCTAGATCTTCCATAGGGAATAAGCTAACATTTTATCTTGTAAATGAAGAAACTAAAACTCAGAGGATGACATCACATGCTTAATGTTTCAGATTGAGGAAGGAAGTGGAATGAAAACCCTGCTTCTTCTCTCAACAGACCAATTTCACCAGAAAAAGGCAGCCTCTAGTCTCCTCCATCCTCTACCAGAGCTCACAGAGCCACACCTATGGGCACTGACAGAATGACCAGCGATCACAGTGAGCTATTGGACTGGCTGAGGATACAGGATGAGGGACAGAGGAATTTTTTTATTGTGTTTTCTCTTTCTCTTTTTTTAAGTTTTGCTGTTTTTATGCATACCATCATATTAATGTATTATAAAATGCAGTATATAGAAGAAATTGTGTTTATTGGGTTTTGATTTTGAGTGATTCTTTTTCATTTAACACATGCAACCTGATGTCCTAGTGCTAACCCCAGTATTCTGAATTAATTTCAACTGTGATGTAATTCAGAGATAAGTATTTTTCGAAGCTTCCCAGGTAACTTTAATTTATAGCCAGAGTTTAAAAACTCTGGTTTATGAGTCTGGAGTGGAAAAAGGGAGCTTAGGAGAAGAAGGAAGGAAAAGAGGAAAAAAAAGAAGTGAGCGAAGAAGAAGGGAAGGGAAGAAGAAAGGTCGGAAGAAGGGGGAAGGGAAAATTTCTGTGTGAGAAGCTGAGATTAATAGCATGAATAAAAGTATCACAACTGTGCAGGGACCGAATGAGTACTTAAGAGGTAAGATGTGTCATTTAAACAAAATTAATTTCAACTATGAAACATACTGAATTAAAAAAAATTCTCCATTCACTGAACACGTATTTGTATACCCCCATACTTTTGCTATTTAAAACTCTGTTTTTCCTGAGTCTGGCTTGCACTTCCTAAGCAAATATTTACATTTTTAGCACAGGTATTTGGGTAGCTTAGCATTGCCAAAGTGAATCACGCAAGAACAATTGGCATTGCCATAAATGAATTAATCATGATCAACTGGCTTTCCATTATCATTTAACCCCCTTTTATCCCCTCCCCCCTGCAATCACCACACTGTTGTCCATGTCCATGGGTCCTTTTTCCTTTTTGCTCAATCCCTTCACCCCCTAACCTTCCCCACCCAGAGCTGTCAGCCTGCTCTCCATCTATGAGTGTGTCCCCATTTTCCTTGTTAGTTCAGTTTGTTCATTAGATTTCACATATGAGCGAAATTATATACATTTATATAAGTGAATTATAATTGTAACTCATATAAATGAATTAGTCACGATCAACTGGCTTTCAACACTGCTCAGTAGTCTTACTCTCTGACTTTGGTTTATTTCCTCTTGGGTTCCTTACAAAGACTACTTCAGACTGTCTCTGTGGCCCACAGATTTTGAGTCTTCCCTCCCAACTAATCTCTTCTCTTAGAGAAAAATCATCTATTACTTATCTTAGATAACAATTATCTATTATGTATAATAGGTAAGGCTGACTCTTCCATTTCCCGTTCAAAAACAAACAAACAAATAGAGCCATCAAGCTTTTTCATCTTCATCTCCCCAACTAATGCTCTGACCAGTATATGCCTCCTCATTCTCCAGGTGTCTGCCAAAAACATTAGCTGTGCTCAGCCTCCAATATCCCATCTAGGGTTCCACTGTGCTCTATCCTGATCTTCCCTGCTGTCTCTGGAATCTCACAACCTTGATTACCAGTATTGATTAGCCTTTCCTTTGTCCTCAATCTCTTTCTCTCTCCATGGTCTCTCTCCATGTCCTTCTCACTGGCACCAGACTATGTCCAACCCTCTCTACTGTTGTCTTCTATTATTTCACCAACTACTGCCAAAGTTACACAGCTCCTCCCTCCCAGTCTTTTCTCTCTGGATTTCAAAGTGCCTTCTGCTTCCATCTCTCAGTCAGGATGGGTCTCCAATGACCACAATGTTGCTAAATGCAGTAGGCAGCTTTTCTTCCTGGTCTTGTTTTGCTGCCCATTCACCTTCAGCTTGGTGCCGATTTCTCTCTTGAACGTTAGCCCTTGTTCCTGGCTTTCCTCCTTTGTGTTTTTTTTTTCCTGTGCTTTATTGTTGACCCATCCTATAATCTCATGATCATAAATTTAGACTGTGGAGCCAGCCTACTCACATTCAAATCCTGGCTGCATCTTGTACCACCAGTAAGTGGGCATAGATAACCTCTCTGTAAAAATGTTGATAATACTACCAGCTTCATCGAAATGTTTTTTTAAAGAAATAACTCATTTAACTCCTTAAACAGACTTAAGATATAGACGAAACTCAATAAGCCCTCTATTATTTTCTGTTATATTCTTTAAAGCATGTCATTGTTTCCATGTTTACATGTTATATTTTCTGTCTCAGTACTCTTTTAATTCTTGAAATGTGTAATTTTGTATCTCTGATATAGACTTCACTACTAAGCTCCAGTATCATTTTTAAGATTTCTGATTGGCTATCCTAAAGAAAGCACAAACTCAGCAAATCCAAAATGGAGCACATATTTTTTTTCCCTTGCAGAGTGGGTTATTTTCTTAGCTTTCTTTGAATGGCACCATTATTAGCACAATGGCAATCACAACGATGATTACTGGTATTGATTAAACTTTCTGCTCTGGCTGGTGTAACTCAGTGTATTGAGTGCGAACCTCTAAACCAAAGGGTCACCAGTTCGATTCCCAGTCAGGGCACATACCGGGTTGTGTGCCAGGTCCTGAGGAGGGGGTGTGCAAGAGGCAATCACACATTGATATTTCTCTCCCTTTCTTTCTCCGTCCCTTCCTCTCTCTCTAAAAATGAATACAATAAAATGTTAAAAAAAAAAGCTTTTCTATGTCTCTTCTCCTCCCCTCCCTTCCAATTCTTCCCCTTTTCTTCTTTTCTTCTTTCTCCTTCTTCTCCTTCTCTTCCTCCTTTTTTCCTTTCTTCCTTTTCTTGTTCTCTCCCCTGTCTCTTCCCCCCCCTCTCTTTCTCCTGTGTCTCTCCTGATAGCACCAGAACATGCCCAGTGCTCTCTATTTCTTCAGAAGGTTTAAAACTGAGAAATCATTGTTTGCCTTATATGCTACATGTGCTATAGTACTACATAGTAAAAATTTTAGTTACTAAACATCTTAGGGATTTTTTTTCTCTGTCCACACTGCTATAAACCCCGGTGAAGCCTCATCACTGTATTTCTTCTAATTTTATGTACTCTGCAACCATAGTAAAGATTTCTTTAAAAAATAATAGGTAAATGAAATAATAATACTCCTTTCCTTATCCTTTCTATTGTTTACCATTATTTAGATACAAAAAAGAAAAAAATCCTTCAAATGGAATGCCCGGCTCCCAACCTCAGTAACAACTGTTTTAATTCCTGCATTTTAGCCTCTAGTACTATGTCTTTATCCCTGTTACTCATGCTTACTTCCATCCTAGGGTCTTATTCGTGCTCCTCTTTTGCCTCTTAACAACTTTACATTACCTGCTGTATGTAGTTAACCTGTTTAAATCACTTTTAAACAAGTTATTTTTAGAGAGAGGGGAAGGAAAAGAGGAAGTGAGGGAGAGAAGCATCAATATGACAGAGAAACATTGACCACCTCCCCTATACATACACGCCCTGACCAGGGACTGAAAGTGTAGCTCAGATATGTGCCCTAAATGGGAATCAAACCAGTAACCCTTTGCTTGGTGGGATGACATCCAACTAACTGAGCCACACCGGTTTATGGCAACCTGTTTGAATCTTGAATCTCCCAAGTTATTTCTCAATGATCTCTTTCATGAGTCTCAATACTACATCAAATGTCAACTATCTACGTGTTTCCTTCATAGTGCATTTTAACTTTGTAATTGTGTATTTGGATATATAATTATCATCTACATCTCCCTGTGAGCTCATCATTGATTTTCCAAAGCTACTAGAGTATGTGGAACATAGGATATTAAAAGAATTTTCTCAGGTAAATAAATGATGCCTGTAAGAGAAGGTAAGAGACTGAAAGAAACTAGAATCTCATGGAATAGGCTTAGGATTGAAATCCCAGAATAAAGGGTTCTTGACCATGTCACTGGTTTTGGTGTGATTTTGCTGACATCAGAAGGCACCTACAGTGTTATATCCCCCTCAGGGGCAAAGTTAGATTTCCCATCTACTTTCCACTCATTCACTGAGAGAGCCATTCAAGAACTATTAATAGAAGAGTGTCTTCCCAGCAGTATACAAAACACTGCAAATATAGCTGTTAAAAGAACAGAAATTATTCCATTTCCCTTACAGTTTATAATAAAGGTGTAGTATCCTACTATCACAGAGTGATTAGAAAATAGTTTTAATAAAGGGCTTCATGGGACACTAATTTTATAATATGTTCCACAAAACAAAGGTCCTAAGGAAGTATGGGCTATGCTGCATATTACATTTTTTTCATGGAAATTAATAAAGAACATCAGCTCATTAAAGGCTCTGAAAGTGTGGCCAAGAAATGCTTTCAATTTGTGTAACCCAGTATTTATTAAATGTAGAGGGGCTATTTGTTTGTTTTTTGCAAAACTCTGTGATAGGCAGTTCACTACTTTATAAGGCAATCACTTCATATATAAATTACATTTTTCCATTTTATTGAGTAAAAATTGTCTATAGCCTACAATCACTGGATTCTGAAGTTTTAAAGTTAAGTAGATAATTTTAGCTAATGGTTTATAAACTTTTTGACCAGCAGAATAATTTGATTAAATAAAATTGTTTTGAAAATACAAACAGCAGGCACAAGGCCACTCTGGGTGAAGCTAGTGGAGAGATGTGAGCCCCTTTGGCCCGGCCCCTTGGTGGGCCTCATGGAGCACCATTTGGAAACCAGTGATCCGGTGTGACCCCATCACTCATCAGAACTATCAGAAGATGGAAATCTAGGTAGTCCAAGAAAATCTTAGAGCACATGCCTGTCAAGTGAAGGGTGTGCAAAAATTAAAACTCAGCTCATGGAATTCCTAACAAAGTGCTTTCTTCATTCAAACACACGGCCACACTTCCCATGCCCTCAGCTGTGTGCTCTGGGGTATCACCAAATTGTAACTTTCAGATATTCTACCCTCCATCACAAGGCAGTAGTGCTGACCTCCATCTGTTCCCCAGACGCACTGAGCCCTATTCCTACTCTCAGCATTGGTTGGCACTTCTGTTTCCTTTGCCTGGAGTGCTCTGGCCCAGACCTTTGCAGAGCCAGCTCCTACTTGTCCTTCATGCCTCAGCTCAAATGTTGTCTCCTTAGAGATGCCTCTTATGATCACAAAATTTTCATATCCAAAACGTTATTATGCTATTTTATCTTATTCCTAGGACATATTATCAGTGTCTGATTATTATTTTGTCAGTGTATGTGGTTCTTTGGTTCTTGTCTATCTCCTATTTGAATGGAAACTCCAGGATCCTTCCTATGGATTCCTGGATCTTTTTCTAGGACTAGAAAAACACTCAATATATATAGAGCAGGAATTTGATAAATATTTGTTATACGAGTGCATAACAGCATGTGTGGGCTGCCTACTGCCTGTGGGGATAGTGAGTTGCTTCTTGGGCAGGCAGAAGTCAAATGACCACACATCTAGAATGGTGGTAAAAAGAATGCTAGTATACCCTGGCTGACATAGCTCAGTGGATTAAGCGCGGGCTGCGAACCAAAGTCATTCTTCAATTGTCACAGGTTCGATTCTCAGTCAGGGCACATGCCTGGGTTGCAGGCCATGACCCCCAGTAACCGTACATTGATGTTTCTCTCTATCTCCCCTTCCCTCTCTAAAAATAAATAAATAAAATCTAAAAAAAAAGGAATGCTGGTGTAAAGGCTAAATCAGATCTTCTGAGTTTCCTTCTGTGATCCAAAGGAATTGGAATTTTTTATACGGTAGGAAAGCCACTTTTTTCCTATCTGGAAGAAAGTTTAATTTTGATGTGATCCAGTACATGGTATTGTAGCAATTGTTTTCTATTTACAAGGATTAAAAATATGTATTTTAAATACACATTTTGATTGCAGTCCAGTACATAGTATTTTGATATAACCCAGCACATAATATTATAGCAATTATTTTTCTGTTTGCAAGGATTAAAAATATGTATTATAGATATTTTTTATTGTTATACAATTACAATTGTCCCCATTTTCCCTCTGTCCTACCCACCCCCACCTCCCACATTCCATCCTCACCCCACCTACGTTTTTGTCCATGGGTCCTTTATACATGTTCCTTGGTGACCCTCCCCCTTCTTTGCCCCATTATGCCCTTCCCCCTTCCTCTCTGGTTACTGTCAGTTTGTTCTTTATTTCCATATTTCTGGTTATATTTTAGATATTTTTAACCACCATAAAACTATAAAATTGTATATTTACATTCATTTAAATTTTGTAAAATTTCCTTTACACAAAAATTAACTATTGCAGCTAGGGATACTTCATCAGTGAATTTTTATTCCCTGGTCACCATTCCTAGTGCCGCCACATTATTCTAGGCTCTGTTGATGTCTCACCTGCACTAATATCATTATCTCCCACTTGACTTCCTGTTCTGTTCCTGCAGTTTCCTCCCCAGGCTTCCTTCCTTACTAATGCCAGACTTGTTACAAATAATTTTCTACTTCTACCTCATTAAAGTTGTATGAGTTTCCTGCAGTTGCTGTAACACATTACTACAAACTTGCTGTCTTAAAACAACAGAAAATTATTCTGTCGCAGTTCTGTAGGCCAAAAGTCCTAAATCAGCATCACTGGGATGAACTGAAGGTGTGAGCAGGTTTGCCCTCCCTCCAGAGGCTCCCTGGGAGAATCTGATCTTTGCCTCTTGCAGCCTCTGCTGGCTTCTAGCATTCCTTGGCTCGTGGTCACTCCAGTTTTCAAGGCCAGTGTCTTCAAATGTTTCTCTGCTCTGTCTTCACATAAGCGTTTCTTCTCTGTTGTTAAATGCCCCTCTGCTTTGTTCTGTAAGGACTGAATATAGGGCTCACCTGGGTAATCCAGGATGCTCTCTCCATCTCAAGATCCTTAACTTAATTAAATCTGCAAACATATTTTCCTCATAGAGTAACAACAGATTCCAGAGATTAGGCCCTAATATCTTTGGGGACTGATACCAGCCTGCTGAAGAGCTTACATTTGTTTGCCATTGTCTATAAAATAAAATCCACAATTACTAAGAAAATATATAGGCTCCTCAGATTCTGATCTCCATTTTCTTTCCTCTCAAGATTTTCCATGATGGTTTCCTGTATACCCAAGGTTATTTTTCTTAATTTTCCAAGCACACTTATTTCTCATCTTTTAAACTCAAAGCACTCATTCATACTTTATCCTCTTTTTGTAATGTACTATTCTCACCTGCAGCACATTTTCCTCTTTTATCTTGGCAAATATCTTTATTTATTTGTATGGATTGATTACAAAGTGTAGGCAATTGTGCTGATAAATAAGGCTTGGCCCTGAGCTGGTAAACCTGAGCATCTTGTAGAGGAGGCATTGAGACAGTGCATGGAGTATGATAAATGCTCCAGTAGAGGAAAAATGCATAGGATCCAGTCAGAATGCCATGAGTAGGGATGGGGAAGGGAGGTATCCTCTTAAAGACAGTGCCTGGATCAAGTCTTACGTGATAAGTTAGCCAAGTGAGCAGTGGAGGTTGATGTGGGGGCCTTCAAGATTGTGGGGTTCTACCAGTTATGTTTTTGGTTTGTTCGTTATTTTCCAGTTCTATTGATACCATTGGCATATAACATTGTATATGTTTAAGGTGTACAACATAATGATTTGATACACATTTCTGTGCACTAACAACAAATAAAGTAATCTACAATAATATCAAACACAACCTCATGAGAAACTCCAATATATTAAAAAAAAAAACATTTAAAAGGCATCTTACTTAGTCCTACTCATCTTTCAGGTCTTAATTTAAGCAATATTTTCTCAGATGTCATTCTATGTATCTTCTCTGATATAATCCTATGATATGTAGTGCTTCTCTTATAACTCATACAACTTTTGATTAATTGTTCCATATGTCTTGCTTGGAGCTCCTAAAGTTGCAGAAATCATGAAGACTTTGTTTATTGTTTTACATCTAAATAAAACCCAGTACAGTGCCTGACATGCTTAATACATAGATTTTCAACAAATGCTTTTCAAATTAATTACATAAGAGTGAGAAAAGAAAGATTTAAAATGCACATTAACTGGCACAAACACCAGTACTCGCACATCTCACAGTATATAATGTTTGTTAGTGTTTACTTGCCCCTGCAAAATCTCATTGTTTCAGTGTCTGAAGGGTACTTGTGCACAAGTCAAATGTCTCTGAGGTTTTCATAGTCTTAACTAAGCATGGCAGATCTGATGTACTGTTTTGTAGAGATTCATTTGTTTTTTCTTTTTAGCTGACATGTATAGACCTGGATTTAAAAACCAATCAGAGAAGGACTACAAACTCACTGATCAATACCATATTCTCAACAGTTCAATATATATCCATATATGGAAGGAGAAACCATATTGTGATAGCTTTACCAAAGTGATTTTGCTCAGCAGCAAATTTTAGTGTATTAGTGATCTTCAGAGCATTAAAATTTTATTTGACATGGTTAAGTAGATGTGTTGTTTTTAATTACAGATTTTAATTGACAAATGTATTTGAAATTAGTCATTTTCAGTTGTCCTAAATCACTTTTGTGGAACCATAGCTTCTGAAAAACTGTTTGTAAAATGACAGTTAATGGATAATCCAGAGCAACTAGGAAATTCTACCTGTGAAAACATACAAATATTATACTAAAAAAAAGGAAAACATAGCTGAATTCTTCCATAAACATAAGGGTAAGGAAAATCTCTTAAACTATGAGTAAAGACCCATTAGCAATTCATGAAATTGATGAATTTGACTACATGAAAATAAAAAAAAAGACAGATTTGAAAGAGCAAAAATTCAAAAGAAAAATGGCCAATTGGGAGTAAAATGTATAACACATATTAAAAGGAAAACTAATATCCCTAATTTTTAAAGAGCAGTTAAAAATTAAAAAGAAAATTATATTTGCCTTATAGAAAATTGGGCAAAGGCTATTAACAGACTAAGCTGAAGGGAAAGGAAGGATTAACCCAAGATAGCATTTCTTCAGTATTTGGCTATATTATCTCAGTCACAGCAGGATGAGGAGGAGAGAAAATAGTAAATGCCAACAAACACCAAACTTACTTTTAATAGGTTTGGTTTTGTGTTTTGCTTTTCTTTTTGGAAATATATGCTAAATAATTCTGAAACTGTTTTAGGTATGTTATAGAATTGAGGAAATGAATAAATATGTTGATATTAAAGGAAGATATGGTTTTCACTGTAGTTGAAGTATATAAATATCAAATGACATAAAGCAAAAACTAGCAAAAAACTCTTATGAAGGTGAGAATTTGAAGTATTCATGTGAATTCACAACTCCCAGTGTATATAAGCCTGTATGTGTACATTGAACATATATATGCATGTGTATGTATATATACATGGTTATACACATTTGCACATATATTTTATGTATATGTACATGCATGTTTCCTAGCTTTATTTTTATATTTACTTTTTTATTATATTTTTGCATTTTTTATTGCTGTTCAAGTAAAGTTATCTCCATTTTCCTGTTACCACTTCCCCCACCCCACCCACTCCCACTTTTCACCCTCAGTCCTTCTTCTCTTTGGCTTTGTCCATGGGTCCTTTATACAGGTTCCTTGCTGACCCATACCCTTCTTTTTCCGACTCTCCCCCACTATCCTCCCTTCCCCTCCTCTCTGGTTACTTTCAGTTTGTTCTTTATTTAGATGTCTTTGGTTATATTTTGTTTGCCTGTTTGTTTTGTTGATTAGGTTTTACTCATAGGTGAGATCAAGGATCAAAGATTCCCCAACAGCAGTAAGTAAGCCTAGTTCCCAATCTTGGTATTCAATACCATCTCCACTGTAATGAAGCAGGGATCATAAGAGAGTGACTGATTTCAGGACTATGTAGGGTAGGTACAAGATGATCTTGAAACATCATGTTTTGCTAGGAAATCAAGTTCTCCAAAAAAAAATAATGGGGGCATGTCACAAGAACACAGGAAGTAACTTTATAGGATTTCCCCTGGACAAATCTGGAACAATTTAAACATGAAAATAATTTTGTACAATGAAGAACTATAAACCACTGAAAAATAGAACACAATTTGGCTATATCCAATAATAAATAGATCAAATGAATTAATCAATCCTTGAGGGAGGTGGGAGGGTTCTTGTTCATGGTAAAATGCCAAGGGTCCATTGTTTAATGTGGAGGAAGTATAGCAGTCAAAAAAAATCATGTTTTGCATCATCATAGTAAAGGCTGGATCAGAAAGGACTTGTCAGTGGATGCTAACCTAGGGAGAAGCTTTGCTGGGGTATAGGACATTTGCACAGTCTGTTTATCACATACATGCACACACATATGTATATGTTATGTGTGTATACATGTATACACATGTATGTATATATCTATATACACACACACATATACACACCTAGAAAGGCCTACTACACATACATGCTGTTGGAGTGGTTACTATTATTGCATAACTATTATTATAATTAATGTATTATGATGTTGTTTTGAGCTTGTAATTCTAAACAACTTTTTCTATGGCCTAGATCCGGCTCTCTAGAATCTTCTGTAACCCATCTAGTGGCAGCTTGTTCCCACTCTCTGTCAGCTTTCAGCAAGCATTTGAGTGAGGGCCTGCTACTGCTAAGGCTGTAAGTGCTGGAATTGAAGAAAGTTGGATCTAGCCATGCCTTCTGCCAGTGAAAGTCTCAGAGTAAATGCATCAAAAATGAAAAAAAAAATGCTTGATTTGTGTACCAAGAGGTAGAACTTAACATGAAAGCAGCTTGGCCTTGTTTGTAATGATGCAGAAACAGTTTTTCCCCACACACTCTCTGTCAAATAAATCAATTCTTCAACTCTGACTTGCTCTTGACACTGCCTTTAATCTATGAACTATGAAATGCAAAGAAATCTTGTGCACACTCCTCTCCCCTCATCTGTGTGTGTCAGGCAAGCACTCAACAGCACTTGGTAACAGAAGTTAATTGGAAGGAGCAGGATCTCTCCAGCTCCTCTGGTAATTATTGAAGTCACTCTCCTGGCATGGAAGAGAGACTCTCCTCCACGCTGTTTTTTCTTTATATAGTCAGAGAAGCAAAACAAAGCCCAACAAAACTAAGCACTTTCTGTTTTCTGATAAGGCCTAGGATTGCTTGGAGGTTGGCTACACTAAGCTTTAGGTCCAATGCAATTGGATTCAAATACAGTTTAAAACCTTTGAGAGGAAGGAGTGTCTAATTCACCTCCGTGTTCTCGGTGCTCAGCCCTGCTTCTGACACTTAAGTACTCAGTACGTGTTAGGGATTTTTATGGTCAACACTCTTATTTATACCCATCTAGTTTATATTATGTATGATACTTTCAAATGGGCATTTGCAGAGGGAAAACTTTAAGTCTCAAGTTGCAGTAATTTGGGTGAAATCTTAGTTTTAACATTAACAACTAGACTTTCACTGTTTCATCTCACTGCACATCAGTTTCCTCACCAATACTGCAGGAATTATATATAAGTCACAAGGTTATAGAGATTAAATAAATTCAAACTATTAAAGGATCTTGCACATTGACTGGCATACACTAGTGCTTAATAAATAATAGTTTTTCTTCCCTTGCTTCTTACTATGTGCAGAGGTTGTATGAACCACTTGTTCTACTCATAACTCGGATCTCAGTTCAGATCATTGGCCTTCCTTAAAATTATTAATTTAGTATAGGACAACAAGTCCTAGTTTTCTCTTTGCACTCCATCATTCCCAACTCCAATATCTCTTCCATTTGTTTCATTTTAGTTAAAGCACATCTTTTAAACAGGGATTCAAGAACTCAAACAAGATTTTGATTGTGTCCTACTTACATGGCAAGCACCATGGCACACTTTGGAGATATAGCACGATGACGTCTCTCAGAAAATCTTCAGGTAGACAAACATATCCAACTCAAATACAGTGTGGGAAGTTTTGGATGATAGAGAGTTATAAAATCAAAGTGCTGTATGAGAACTGAGGTTGGAGCAATCAACTCATGTTAGGAAGCAGGTGAGTGAGGTTAATGAAAGATTCAGATAGGAGGTGTCCTTTCAAGTCGGGTTTGAAAGAGAATTGGGTTTTCTAGGCACAGTTAGTCAAAGGACCATTTTACAGAGAGGGCACAGCATGTACAAAACTACAGAGTGATGCACAGCATAAGAGATGAAAATACACATTTGCGGCTACATGGTTACATGTTACACCACCCAATGGAAGGACATGGAGCTGTGCAACACAGTCACATTTCTCAGCTACTTATTGATGGTGTGGAAGGTAGATTTCAGAAATTCCATCCCACTTCTGAGGCTGGAGTAGAGGAGTAGCTGCTTTAGTTGGGGTGAAGTTTCAGAAGCTAGAGCTTCATTCATCAGGTTCATTTGTTACCTGGAGATTTGCAATACATTAAGACTCAGGGGAAGCCTATACCAACAGGCCACAGAAGGGTCAATCTGAATAATATCAACCAGTCAGGAAGCAAATGCACAGGGTGGGTATTTATTAATCACTGAGCACATGATTCATGAAAATCAGAGTGGAGAAAGTATGAAGACAGATGGGAGACTAAGTTGAAGCCTAAGATAACTGTTCAGGTGGCAAGTTCTTCACTAGGGCAGTGACAGTTGTAATGGAAAAGGAGTATGAATATTTTAGAAGCATTTGAATGCAGTTTCAGAAAGCTGGCTGACATTGAAAACAGGAAGTGAGTGAAGCAGATAATTTGTATACTTTAGTGATAGGTGGCATGATAATGTAGGATCAAAATAAACTCTACTTATCTCTAATTTGTTCAATAAAAGCAGGATTTTGTATTTAAACAAATTATTTGACTTGTCAGTAGAAATATAAACAACGATATAATTTATGAAGCTATTTTTTGTTCTCTATGCTTCAATTCTACTTTTTAAAAATGCAGTTGGAACTTAAAGTAAATAATTTGATAAATTCAGAAAGGTAGCAATAGTCAATAATGATTTTTATATGTAGCATGATAAGAGATGACAGCTGCCTTCTAAATTTTATTTGCAGTGAAGTGGAAAAACACCGAATGAGTCACAAAAACGTGATTTATAATGTTGATAAAACTCCATAATTTCTCATAAAATTCATTTGGTGTTACTTTCTTATAAATTTTAATAAACTCAAATAGCAGTGCTTATTGAATCTGTGTTGTAAATTTCAGCTGTTGCCAAACTATACAAATTGACGGTAACAGTCCATCCTCATAACTTCATGTAGGAGGAGGCATTTGGCTGAGCAGATTTAAGTGAACCAAGTATTAGACCTGGGGTGGTGTTGTGGTGAGAGATAAGTTCATTGCAAGAAAGAGCCACACACATAATAGACATTTAGCTTTATACAACCAAATCTAGGTACACACTCACTGTTTTGTAAATTCTTCCCAAAGCACTTTATTAAATGAACCCACAAATATCTCTTTTATGATTCTTGCTTATAGGGATTTTTGATAACCTAAAGCTACTCCTGTGGTTCTCTTTTTGCCCAGAATGCAAAGCCATCTCTTCATAGCATTTATGGCATTTATAATGTACCAAAATTCCTTTTTATCACAAAAATATGACCATAGCATGGATCCCTGTTTTATTTTTATTTCCATTTTATGGATGAGAAAAAATAAGTCTCTGGGGTTTAGTTAATTACTTTGCCAAGGTCATCAGGATTTGAACATAGGTTGATAGGTACTAAGTTCCTTTTCCTTCCCATTATATTACTCTGTCTCATACAACTTGCTTTTCACTGACTCCACAATTTTGTTAAAGGGAGATGATTGATGCAACTTGCAACTTTGTAATGCCTAATTCTTTTCAGCACAGTTGATTTTATCCCATTTTTTCTTTAAACAATACAGAATAAAGAACAATAGATTTAGAGTCATAATGTTGAAAGGTTTTTGTTGTTGTTGTTATGATATTGCATAACAATTGAACGATATTAGGAACACATTTTTAGGGCAAAGAATTTTTGTTTTTAATGTGTCCATGCTGGTGGCTTTTCTTTTTTGTCCTTATGTGTAAAAGTGTCTTTTTGTGTTCTGTATCCCTTGTATAAAGCTTTCTATTAAAGCTTTTATAGCATTAAGGTAGAGGTCATTGTACATATTTTGTGTTTTATTTTTATTGAAGCTCTTTGCGGTCCTATGATGATGATACTTCAGATAGACAAAAACAGGAAAAGATGTACTCAAGAAAATTAAACTTTACTAAATGTGTGATATTTTGCAAGTTACTTAACTTTGGTGAGTTTTGGTTGCCACTTTCACTAAATCAAGAGAATTATCAAATATCTTACAGTTGTGGTAAGGATCAAATGAGCCAATGATTTAAATAAATAAATGGATGGATAGATGATAGATAGATAGATGATAGATAGATAGACATATAGATAGAACTGAGAGTGGTACTTACTACTGTAAGTGAAGTACTAGTCAAAGGAAAATAAAGGATGTATTTTTAATAAAATTAACATTTATTAAACATGTATTTTTTAAATGAAAGATCTATTCCAAGTTTTTTATTTACATTATTCTTATGTTAATATCCATAACCCTATGAGACAGGTATCTTATAATCTTTATTTTACTGAGGATAAAATCAAGATTTAGTATAGATAGGTGTTTTGCTGAAGGTCCTACAGCTATCAATGAATGAAGACAAGGCTAAAATCCATATTTTTCTGACTATTTTTAATTTATTATAATTAAAATTTATTATATACACCCCACTTTATTTGTTAAGTGGGGTGTATATAACCTCATGTTTGATGGGTTTTTGGGGAAAACACACAGGTACTTAAAGTGGCATAATTAGGTATCAAAATGCCAGGAGCCTAGAAGTATCTTAAAAATGTACATTCTAATGAGTACTGTTATAATTAACCAAATTTTATAAAATAAAATGCCAAGAGCCACATTTTTTCTTTTTTGATAATTCCTCTAAATGGTTATTATGGGATGCCATTGCTGTAGTTTAAGTATAGGGCCAAGTTGAGGTGTGAATCAAAAACATGTGGGAAGTTCTCTACCCTAAATAAACTGTAGGCCAACTATAAGCATTGTGGTATATTTGTTCATCTTGTTCCCAAATCATGTTGGGAATGTCATAAGATCAGTGAGGCACCCCAGTTTTGTGAGCTGTGTTTGTCTCTATCTGTCCTTTGCTGTTCTGTGACCTACAGAAAACACAACTAGTTAGTGCCAACAAATTATGAATCAGGGCTAGCTGCAAAGTGATGTTTGTCAGATTCATGCTATTAAGTGACAGAATGTAGAATTAAAATGGTGAAGTAGAGAGAACAGTGGGCTCAACCTCCCTGCTTTGCCATGTAATAAATGTGTGATTCCAGACAAGTTGTTTTCTCTCAGTGTGTCTTAATTTCCATGAGACTGAAGGTCAGAGAGCTGCAGATTCAAATCTCAGCTCTGTTTCTTTACAGCTTTTTTACCTTAGACAAGGCCTTCAATTTGCCCCAAATCTCAGCTATATCTTTGGTAAAATAAAGTTAGTGTGAAAACTCGCTTTATAGAGTTGTGAGGATTAATCTAGGATAATATATATAAAGTATTCACATTTACATAGAACACAACAAATATTTAAAAATGTTAGTATTACTTAATACGTATATTTCATTTTTCTCATCACTTAAATTTTTCTCACTCTGTGTCCAGCACTTTTCTAGTGTGTGAATGTAAGATTGATATAATTGAAGTCTGGTGAGGATTAAATTAAATAATGTATGCAGACAGACAAACAAGGACCTTGTATATAGTAGATAACCAATAACTATTAGAACATATAATACAATGATATGTAAGTAAGCCAGATACACACAGAAGCATAATTTGAGTTAGCAATGAAGAATGAGAAGGATTTTTTAAATTAATTCATTCTTTAATTCATTTATTGTATTCAACAATGTTTATCAACAATTCTGTGCCAGGCAGCGATTCTATGCAATAAGGAAATAGCAAAAGTTAATACAACTGCATGTCTTTCCTGTACATGAAGAGTCCTTATTCTAAGATCCAAGTGTCTCTGGATGAGTTTCAGAGAGTATATAAATTCTCTAAAAGAATATGCAAAAATGACTATCATTATTTCCAGGAAGTGCATCTGTCATTTTCATCAGCCCTTTTGTAGATGTCCACAGGAGATGTCAATACAGAAAATATGGCAAACTCTAATCTTCTATTATAGTTTTGGCAGCACCGTTGACCCTCAGCTGCCTGGGCATAACTGGATTCCAATTTCAGATGCCTTCCCTGGTTGCTATGTAACTTACATTGAACATCAATTTCCACATCTGTAAAACTGAGATAGTGATACCTACCTCTCAGACTTGTCTCAATAATGCATGTCAAAGCATCTCACAGTATCTAGCACTTTGTAGCTATTCAAGCAGTGGTTCCTTCCACATTGGTGCATGCCCCAGAGACCAGCAAAATGCCTTCCTCACCAAAGAAACTCAATCACAGTTGATTGAGTGCTTGTCACTGATCAAAATCCTGTGTTTTCAGAGACCAGTCACATACAAAAGTGATATTAAGGGTCAAAATATAAACACAATTAATGAACATCAAATCAGAAAATGATTCTGGTGTCCACATAATAATTTATATGTATCAGCCCACAAGTCTAATATTGTTCCTGTAGTTACCTGTCACTTAAGACATAATCGCCACAAGTTAATTTTGTGATATTGTGATTCAGATCTCCCTACACATCAAAAAAACTAGCTTCCTATGTGACACAAGTGTGTGTCTAGTCCTCAGATGTTTCTCACAGCAAGAGGATAAGTGGAGTTAGAGGTCTAGAGAAGCACCTCATAGGAATAAAAGGGACTGCTGAGAGCCACAGAAAGGTATACACATTCTAGAGGCAAATTAAATAATAAAGAATAAGTTGCCCTCAGGATCCTAAAACACCAATTCAAAAGAACCTATACCCCTACAATGTCCATAGCAACACAATTTTCAATAGCCAAGTGTTGGAAGCAACCTAAGTGCTCTTCAGTAAATGAATGGACCAAAAAACTATGGTACATTTACACGATGGAATACTATGCAGCAGAAAGAAAGAAGGAGCTCCTACCATTTGCAATAGCATGGATGGAATGGGAGAGCATTATGCTAAGTGAAATAAGCCAGGCTGTAAAAGACAAATACCATATGATCTCACCTATTAGTGGAACCTAGTCAACAAAACAAACAAGCAAGCAAAATATAACCAGGGACATTGAAATAAACAACACACTGACAGTAACCAGAGTGGAGGGGGGAGAGGGATATTGGGGGGGAAATATGGGAAGGGTCATCAAGGACCATGTATAGAGGACATATGGACAAAGCCAAAGAGGATAGGATTGAGGGTGGGAGGTGTGGAAGTGAGGGGTGGGGGAGTTTGGTTGGGGGAAACTGGAGACAACTGTACTTGAACAACAATAAAGAAAAGGAGAAAAAAAAAAGAAAAGGAAAAACTATTAAGTATTTTACATAAATCCTGGAAGGAATCTTAAAGGATACTGTGGTAGATCACTTTAATAATGGTCATCAAATAAATCATACTTCCTGTAAAAATAAATAAATAGATAGACAAATTGATCAAAATAAATTCCATAATTCACTGATTTGTTTACTAAAGAGATATTCATTTTTCTCAAGCTACAATTGTTTCATCTGCTTTAACTATTATTAAAAGATAATAATTTAATCCTTCTCTCAGGTTTCAAAATAATTTACCTTCTCTAGTATTCTTTCAGGTTTAGAAGCAATTTTTCTTACCCAAGCCATGCTTGCACATTAAAGTATAATGATGGAATTATTGCGTATGATTTTTCACATTTCCCTTGAGCTACTACAGAATATAATATATGCCTATAGTATGAAAGCTTTGTAATATAATTCAATTACAGGGACTAAACACAGAATGTGCTGTCCATGACCTTTATTTTTCTCAAGCCTTGGAAATATACTTCTGAATTTTATATTTGTTCTTTAATAGTGTGTATAAAAACTACACTAAAAGCTGCCTCTTTCTCAACAACATCATGGTCATACTTAGTTAAATATTCAGTGCCACCAAGCACAAGGCAGGGTATACAGTGAGCACGAACCTGACTATTAAACCATGATAGTGGGCTTACATCCCTTGAGTCCCCAGTGTGCTTTGTACTGATAAGAATAAATGAGGGAAAAGTCTCACTGAGATGCAAGTTTAAACAGCAATCTGCCCTGCTGCATCCAGTGACAAGATTAATTATAGATCTCTGTACCTCATGTATTTTTTTAGTGTCTTGTACCATTTTACTAGTTTTCAGTCAAGCTGAAATATTAGGCATGAATTTGTGTAATTGTTGATAATTCTGTTTTCTAGGGCAGTGATTTTCAACCAGTGTGCTGCAAGAATTTTTAAAACATGTAATACCTGTCTATTTAGTCATGAGCACTGGCCTTTTTCTTTCCTTTAGATTGTCAAATAAAAAAGTCATAACAACCAACAAAGCAATAGCTGTCTTGTGTGAATGCGTTATTTGAACTGTAAATATATAGGTCATAAAATGGAGTTGCATCTTATTGGTCATGTTGCATAATAAGCTTGCATCTGATTGGTTAATTCTTGGTACCAGAAAGCCTTGTATACAACTATAGGCACTTGATCTTTTTTAGTATTACTTTGGAGCAAAAAGGTTAGGTAATTATTATTTTCTTGTAAATAAATTGAAACTATACCTATTTTTTGTCAGATTGGCAAAAAATATATATTTTTGGTGTCCTACAGAATTTTAGCAATTAGCGTATGCATGCCACAAGAGGAAAAAGGTTAAAAATCACTGTTCTTGAGTGACATTTTGCAATATATTTCAAGTCTTGATAAGCTACTGAGTGTCTGATAAGTTTCCAGTAGTGATTTTCCATTAGTCCTCACATTTGTCCTTTGAAATCAGGACAGTCCTTTTGCAATAGTAGCAAAATTCTGAAAGAAAGAACTCTCTCCATGAGAAAATTAAGCCATTTTCTCTAGGGTGTATGTCTATACATAAAGTGACAAGGCAATAAATACAGTAAAAATAATTATAGGTATTTTGCCTTGTGAATCACATAGTCTGCTTTTTTTAAAGGGGGGGGGGGTACCCAAATGATTTTTTAAAATGTTTTATTTATTTTGGAGATAGGGGAAGGGAAAGACAAAGAGGAGAGAAGCATCAATGTGCGGTTGCCTCTTGCATGTCCCCTACTGGGGACCTGGCCCACAACACAGGCATGTGCCCTAACTGGGAATCAAACTCATGACCCTTTGGTTTGCAGGCTGGCACTCAATCCACTGAGTCACACCAGTCAGGGCCCATATGATTTTTAAAGCTGAAATTATGGCTTCATTAGATCCAATGCAGTATTTGTATTAAAAAAGACTTTATACTTCCGTCAAGATGGAGGCATAGGTGGACGCACCGTACCTCCATGAACAACCAAGGTTAGAACAACAACAATTTAAAATCAGAATAACACCCAGAACAGACAGAGAATTTATCTGAATGGAAGTCAGACAGCCAAGAAGTTGAAGTAGACCTGTTCATCCAGACCGGTGGTAGGAGGGGCTGAGAGGAGGAGCGGGTGGGGGTCGTGGTGTGTGGAGATCAGGGAGAACTGGGCGCCTAAGGCAACCAGGAGCGAGTAAGCCTTCCAGGACACAGCAGTGGACCCTGAGTGCCCAAGCGCGGCTGGCGGACCCAGTGAGGCGGCATTGTGGACCAGGGCAGAGTGCACAACCCAGGATCCCAGAGAAGGGACTGAGATCCCAGGACAACAGAGCTACCGCCATTGTTCCCTCCCACCCCCACGCCTGCCCCCGCCCCTGCCCCCGCCCCTGCCCACACATACAATGTCACAATCTAGCAACTGGGGTGCCCAGCCCAAGTGAACACCTAAGGCTCTGCCCCTCACCATAACAAGAGTGACCAAACCTGGAAAAAAAAAGGGGGAAAGAGAGAGAGAGAGAGAGAGAGAGATGTCTCCAACAGAAGAACAAATCAGTCCCCCAGGACTTACCCTTTTGAGCAATCAAGAAATAGCCAATCTATCAGATGCACAGTTCAAAACACTGGTGATCAGGAAGCTCATGGAATTGATTGATTTGGGTGCAAATTAGATGAAAAAATGCAGGTTACCATAAAAGAGATGAAGGAAGATGCATGGAGAACCAATAATAAAGGGAAGGAAACTGGGACTCAAAACAATAGAGTGGACCAGAAGGAAGAAAAAAACAACCAAGCAGGAAAGAATGAAGAAATAAGAATTCAGAAAAAACGAGGAGAAGCTTAGGAACCTCCAGGACATTTTTAAATGTTCCAACATCTGAATTATAGGGGTACCAGAATGGGAAGAGGAAAAGCAACAGATTGACCATGTATTTGAACAAATAATAAAGGAGAATTTCCCCACTCTGGCAAAGGAAATAGTCTTCCAAGAAATCCAGGAAGCTCAGAGAGCCCCAAAGAAGTTGGACCCAAGAAGAAACACACCAAGGCACATCATCATTACATTAGCCAAGGTAAAAATGAAGGAGAGAATTCTAGAAGCAGCAAGAGATAAGGGGACAGTCACCTACAAAGGAGTTCCCATCAGATGGTCAGCTGATTTCTCAAAAGAGACCTTACAGGCAAGAAGGGGCTGGAAAGAAATATTACAAGTCATGAAAGACAAGGACATAGATCCCAGATTGCTCTATCCAGCAAAGCTCTCATTTAGAATGGAAGGGCAGATAAAGTGCTTCTCAGATAAGGCCAAGTTAAAGGAGTTCATCATCACCAAGCTCTTATTTTATGAAATGTTAAAGGGACTTATCTAAGAAAAGAAGATAAAGAAAAAACATGTATAGTAAAAGGACAGCAAACTCACAATTATTAACAACCACACCTAAAGCAAAACCAAAAGAAACTAAGCAAACAACTAGAACAGGAACAGAACCACAGAAATGGAGATCACATGGAGGGTTAGCAACAGGGGAGTGGGAGGAGGAGAGAGGCAGAAAGGTACAGAGAATAAGTAGCATAGAATATAGGTTGAAAATAGATAGGAGGAGGGTAAGGATAGTATGGGAAATATAGAAGCTAAAGAACTTATAAGTATGATACATGGACATGACTAAGAGGGGGATATGGGTGGGAGAGGGTGTACAGGGTGGAGGGGAGTGAAGGGGGAAAATGGGACAACTGTAATAGCATAATCAATAAAATATATTTTAAAAGTTTTAAATAAAAAAAGACTTTATATCTCAAAGGCATTTAATGCACAAGTTTATTGTGAGACAAACATAAAACAGAATTGGGATATCAATCTTTACCAATTGGGTAAAATTATTTAATATTTTTGATTTTTAGTTTCCTCATTTATAAAATGGAAACAATAATACCAATTTTTCTAAATTTGTTATGATCACACAATATGATCCACAGATACCACAATTCTTGGCCCACTGCAATCATTAAATATCAGCTAGCAAATACATGTAATAGTTTATATGATTTGAAATATCTCCGTAGGTTTCCTATCACCCCCTTCATCTTAAATGTTAATATAAGAAGTAAGCTTGATAAAATCTCTACAGTTGATAATAAATACTCAAAAGTTCTTGTTTCATTGTGATGTATCCTCATAACAGATGTTCGAGAGAATGTTTACTACAGTCAGTATTGTTAAACGAGAAACTGCTAAGCTCAACCAGGTTCGCCCCCCCCGCCCCCACCATTTTCTCTAATATCTAGGATTTACTGTTAGCTACAGGGCATAGTAGGGCAGCTGGACTTTCTGGACCATCTTCGGTAGCTCTCTGTCCCTACATCTAAGCTCCTACTAATCCATCATATGTACCGAGTTCCTTGCTCTTGTTGAGGCTGTACTGCTACTGACTTGACCTACAACCTTCTTTTTTTATTCTGTTTTTCTTTCCAATCATTATGATGTCCAGTACCCTGGTGGTGATGATGCAGTAGAAAACACTCTTAAAGTCCTGCTCTCAGTTTAGGGGTGGTCTTGCCTGCCATCTTGCAGTGCAAAGTAAGACAAAGCCCAGATGCTGCATCCCATCTGGAAGACAGATCACAGGGCCACTCTAGAGAAGAAGTGAAAGCAGTACTCAGGATGGTTAATGAAAAGAGTCTGGCACTGAGATTAAAATGGGCAGAATTAATATGGAAGGAGATGGTTACAAAAGAAGTGAAAGATAATGTGGAGGAGTGAATAGTGGATCAGAATCAAGTTAATGAATGATAAATACAATATTTTATTTATTTATTTACTCATTTATTTATTCATTTATTTATTTATTTATTATGTTTCTTTAGGTTGAGAACAGACCCTTAAAGGAATTGAATCAGGCTGGACTATAAGCAACCTGGCTGTTGTGTTCATCAAAATTGTTATCATCATCTTACCATCACTATCACCATAATCATGTTTTCAGAAATATAGGAAATGATATTAGTGTTACATTAAAATAGTCAAACAACAGGTTAAAGCAGAACCTAGTTATTATTGTACAGTCTTTACTCAGCATGTTATTAATTTATTTATTTTTATTGAGATATAATTCACAAAATATAAGATTTCATGTAACAAAATATTCACCATTTTACAGTGTACAGTTCAGCAATTTTTATTATCTCTTCTACCCCATGCCTTAGCAATCTAATTGATTTTTTTTTAAGTTTGGCCATGTATCAAAAATGTGTGGATTTGATTCTTATTTAATCAAGATATACCAATCTGTGTTAGTTTCTTAATGTTGTTATAATAAATTATGCCAAATTTAGTGGCTTAAAACACCACAAATTAATATCTTACAGTTTTAGAGGTCTTACTAAAGACCTCTAAATGCAGGTCTGCATTTCTCCTGGGAACTTTAGAGGGAATTAATTTCCTTGCCTTTTTAAATTTCTAGAGGGCACCCCACAGCCTTCATTCATGGCCCCTTTCATCACCTTCAAAACCAGCAGGATAACATCTTCAAATTTTTCTTCGACCCTGTGCCTCTTGCCTCCATCTTTCACTTACAGTGATCCTTATGGTTACATTTGGGCCCATGCAGGAAATCCAAGATAATGTCTTCATCTCAAGACCCTTAATCATACCAACAAAGTCCCTTTCACCATTAAGTGTACACTCACAGGTTCCGGGAATTAGGATGTGGACATCTTTGGGGGAGGGTGTTGTCATTCAGCCCACCATACTGAGATTCATACTAGTATATTATATTGCATGAATAATAGCATATTAATGTATTTTAATATTCAATCAGGTTCTTCACCTGTATAAAATTTTCTTGAACACTTCTCTGGATTTCAAGACTATGAAATTTAAAAGCCCTTCTTAAACTGCATGCTAATTTCTTCAGGGCTCACACTTTCACACTGTGTCAATCCCATCTGAAATGAATTCCTTTTACTGAAGAAAAAAATATATATATATCTGTGTGTGTGTGTGTGTGTGTATCATAGTAGTCATGAGTTTTGCCTATTTTATTGAAAATGTAGAAGTTTGTGGGGATGTCCATCTATCTTATTGATCCCTTCTTTCCTTTTTTCACTCCTACCCTCCCCACCCTTTTCCTTGTTCCCTAACTCTTGATATCCTGCAATCTCCAAATTCTTCTCTTTCTAAATGAACTGTAGAGTAGTTCATTTTTAAACAAATTCAGTTATCAACCTCGAAAAAATACACCAAAGCACATCAGAGCAAGGGGCCCTCACTGAATCTGCTTCTGAGTCTATTGAGATTGGCTGTGGTTATAGCTGGCAAAATGATGCTTCTTCCAATTATAAACATAATACTATAACTTACATAAAGATCATTATCATAAATAATTCAAAGATGATGGTAAGTGTTTTCACTTATTTGAACACATTTGAGGTGAATATCTGAATAACATTATACTTGTTGGCATTGGTAACATTAATTTGGTTTGTTTAAGTACTCATTATTTACCAGGCATTTTGTTAATTGCAAATCCAATAAAGAAAAATAAAACATAAGGTCTTGATTTTATTGGCTCACTGTTTTGCTGATCTACTTTAACCGTTGTCCATCCATATCTTTGGTTTGTCTGTCACCTTTAGTGAATTATGCTTGCCCATAGATAATGATCAAGATAAATTTATAGCAGTACAAGATGTAGGTCTGACATTACAATAAATGGTGTCCATTAACTTAATACCAGTTGCCATGGAACTAGCAGTATTGAAATAGATTTTTGAGAGATAAAAATGATTTCCTGAATAAGCTTAAAAGCATACATCTAACAAAATGAAATCTTAGAAATGTTATGTTGGTTTTCTTTGCATCCACAGTTTACATATACCTCAAAAAAGTTTTGAAATGTCAGGAACTATGTCTCTCATTTATTCTCTGCGCCTGGCATATAGTAAGTGATAAATTTTAATTTTTGTTGAATGATTAAATACCAATGCATTTGACATTTGTATATCTACCTGTAACTTTACTCTTTTTTTTTTAGAAGAGAATCTTTTTTTAAAAAATATGTATTTATTTTTAGAGAGGGAAGGGAGGGAGAAAAAGAGAGAGAGAGAGAAACATCAATGTGCGATTGCTGGGGGCCGTGGCCTGCAACCCAGGCATGTGCCCTGACTGGGAATCGAACCTGTGATGCTTTGGTTCACAGCCCTTGCTCAATCCACTGAGCTACGTACGCCAGCCAGGGAACTTTACTCTTACTATTAGTCTATATTAAGCTCTATTTATCATATTGAATTTTAATTATCTTATGGACTCCCTTACTAGACTGTGAGTTCCCCCCAAAAATAGTGATTTTGACTTGTATGTGTGTTCAAAACCAGTGCTAAACTCAGAACCTATCAAAGAAAGTTTGTTCAATGACTTCTAGACTGAAATGGTGGACCTTTGGAAAATCATCCTCAAGATAAAGAATCAATGGAGAAGACTTAGAGGTTAGGAGAGCTGTGCTCAGAATGTTGATGCACGCTGAGCTGTGCCAATTTGGTCACACCCAACTCCTAGGTTCTTTTTCTGATAGATAATGTTAGCCACTGAAGAAGTTTCAGGAGAGGGTCAAGTAGAAATGCAGTTTTGATACCAAGTTATAATAAAAACAAGTTAAGCAAATTCTTCCATGCACACAGAAGTTCACTAAATATAGACAATGATAAGCAATCAAACATAAAATAGTTTATGCCATCTAGACTGTACTCTCAGTAAAGTCATGGGTGTTCTTCATTCATCTGAACACCACTTGCTATGCAAAGTTGGATGTGAACAAAGCTAACTCCTGTAGTGGTCATTGAGTGATTACTATAATTCTTCTAGAGTGTAGGCCAAGCATAGATCACGTAAGGATCAGGCCGTGACACTGTGATTGAGGATACAGTTTACAGGACTCACTTAATTCTTATATTGTGATTATGAAAGGAGAGGGGAATCTTACTAACAAATATGAGGTCTGTCCAGAAAGTATCTGCCATGTACTATGAAAAATAGAGACATTTATTGAAGAAGTTATAAGATACAAGAAACATTGTACATAAGGCAATGATGTCTCAACCTTCTTCAAAGTAGCCACCTTGGGACCCCACACAGTTCTCCTAGTGTCTCTACCACTGTTCAAAACACTCTGCAAAATCCTTTGTTGGAATTTCCATCAGCTGCCCCATCATATTTCCTTGAATCTCATCGATGGTCTGAAATCTCTTCCTTTTCAAAGGTGATTTTAGTTTTGGGAAAAGCCACAAGTCACTGGATGCCAAATCTGGGCTATAGGGGAGCTGAGTCACCTGGGTGATTTGATGTTTCACCAAAAACTTCTTCATGAGACGTGATGTGCAAGCAGGCACATTGTCATGATGACGCTGCCAATCACCAGTTGCCCATAGCCACAGCTGGCTGTTTTCATTGTATTACATCTCTCAACTGACAGAGAACATTGATGTAGCACTCCTTATTAATTGTTTCACTTAGATCATTGTATTCATGACAGACAACTGTGGAGAACAGTACCAATAAAATGGCATTAGTTTGATCAAGATAGCATAACGTATGGTATATAAAACAAAGTGGAGTCACTTATGTCAACCAAGGTGTCTGTCAGCCATGACACTTTGGTTCAAGAGGGAAACTACCTAAGTCAGAGTAAACACATCTGGCAAGGAGACTTAACTAAGATATCTGCACATGCAATCAGAACAGGCATGTCTGCAGAGCAGGACCACCCATAGATAGGCTCCTGGGAGAATTCCACACTAGTTACCAGGGATCCCAAGCAGAGCAGCTATGTACCACCCATAGGCTCCTGGGCAAATCCCCCACTTGCCATCAAGGGTGCCAAGACATTTATCAAAAGACCCAGAAGGTTGCAGTATACCACTTTCAAGGCTCTAGAACACTGCTGAGATAGTTGAGCTCTACACACCTGAGTGCTGCTCTATGCCACACTGACCTCCCTTGGTATCGGCTGCTGGAGGCTGTGCCTGCTGGACTGGGGATTTCATCTGCCCTGCCACCCATTTGACACTGGATATCCTTCCTTGTAAGATGCTGACAACTCCCTTGCCCAGCAAGTCTCCCAGACTTGCAGATTGAGACTCTGGGACTCAGGTTCATTATCCCCATTGATTGCTCTGTGTGTATGTGTGTTATATTTCTCTTAGAGTGTGAGTAGGATATTAATGTATGTTAATGTTCTACTTTGAGTAAACCTGCATTTGATAAAAGCTGAGTGAATAGCATAGTTACTGTCTGTGACTCTTGTCTATTCCTCGGTGGGGGACTGCTTAGCAGGCAGCTAGCCAAGCAGTTTCTCTGCTGACCTATAGGAAAGAGTATGTCACAAACATATGTTCATGATAACAACACGTTCAACAATCACAGTTAACATGGTCTTGATTTTGCTGCAACTTTGCAATGCCTTCTTCATGGGTGAAGAACCAGGTGCCTTCAATTGTGATGACTGGGTCTTTGTTTCCAGGTCACAGCCGTAGACCCACAATTCATCTCCAGTTATGACCTCCTTCAGGAAACCTGATCATCATTAGCAGTTTGAATCATGTCATTAGCAACTGCAGCATGATGTTCCTTCTGCTGTGGTAGTAGAAGCTGAGGGACGAATTTTGCCACAACATTTCATACCAAGATCCTGTGTCAAAATCTTGGACACAGTGGTTTTTGGGATCCCAGAATCAGCTTCTAGTTCTCACACTCTCAGTAGCTGATCTTTGTCAATTGCAGCCTGTACACATTCAATTTTCACATTTTCTACTTGTTACTGGCCTTCCAGAACATGGATCCCTTTCAACAGATTCTTGACCATCTTTGAAGCATTTGTGCCACACTTTTATTTGTGCTGTGCTCATTGTATTATCCCCAAAGGCCTTTTAAATCATCTAAATAGTTTCTGAGGAGGAATATTAAAGCTTAAAGCAAAATTTGATGCAGATTTGTTGCTCTACTTGCTCAGTCATTTTGAATGCAATGGCCACACAGTACACATGTGCAGTACATATGGTACTCAATACCATCTACCAGCCCCACTGAGTGATACAGTGAAGTCATCATTGTTCACTCATGCACATTCTAGTCCATTCTCCCTGGCTTGCAGGTCACATCAATGCTGTACAAATCATCCTCATTATATTAACAATTTCTGGTATTTTTCTGGACAGACTTTGTATGTACAAACCTGCATATCTAAATACCTCCAATTTCACTAGTGAGAGCCTATTTCTAATGACTGATGTGGACACTGGCCCACAGTGTCTTTGGTGTTATGGATGAGATGAGACAAATTCACATAGACTAAAGAATCCCTGTGGAGAAAAAGGGATGACATGGCCACTCTCTGAATGAGAGAAGACTGGCCCTTGCCTGAACAAGCTTTTATTGCTTTGCTGGGCACATTACATTGAGTATAGTCCTCGTTTACTATGCACAAGTTCACTTTAGGTGGTTACATTTTATAGAAAACCAAGGAAAAGATGTTGCTAATTACATCACAGAAGAAGGATATTTGCAAATGCAAAGTGAAAAGTGGTTGAACTGGTTATACTCCTCTTTGGGAGGTTTAGCATAGATTTTAGTAAATTACTTTAAAGAAATGCAGTAAACATTTGCTGCCTCAATTCAGGACAAGGGAGTTTTAGCAAAAAGTAAGTCTCAACGTGGCCTAGGTACAATGCAGGCCTGATTCCCCATGGGAGAACCTATCCATGGGCATGGGTCCTGTGTGCTGGACCTCACTTTCCACTGGCCTTTCCGAGTGGAAGCTGGGCTACATTTCCCATGCCATGCAGAACGGTCTCCTATAAATGGCCATCATGTAATTAACAAGCCCCTAATTTCACCAGTGCAATTCATGTTTGGCTTTCATCAGGTTAAGTACCAAAACCTCAGGTGATGATGGACAGATGAATAAAAGAGGCCCTTGTAGCCTGACTCTAGAAGATGGTCTTTCTGAAATAATGCTAAGTGTACACCACAGAATGTGGTTTTCTGATTCGGTAACAGATTTATATCTTTAACTAGCACACTTATGATATCACGTCATTAATCTTAAATTATATATATATATATACATATATATATATACACACACACACACACACAAACACACAGATGTGTAAATATGTATGTGTATAAAATCAACTTTATTCATTCTCTTTCAGAGGCCATTAGGGTTTGTGACTTAGGTGGTTTTAGTAGGTTCTCCAAAAAAAAATCCATCTTCCAGGATGTCTTCTCTCTAATCCCATCAAAATGTTCTTTTTATCTCATCTTTAATTCCAAAATTATTTGTAGAAATTTTATATAAAATAATTCAGATGTATGTATTTGTTGTACTATAATTAATAGATCTTTTTCATGGGGTATTTTTCCTTGCAAATAATTTGTAAACCAGTCCAGAGAAAGGAGTATATTTTTTTTCATTTTCATTCGCTTGTTCATTGCTTTCACAAATATTGAGCAACATTGAGCTAGGTTCTTTTCATTCTCTTTTTTGTATTTTCATGCCCACATGTAACTGGGCTCAATACACAGATCATACATTGTAAATATTGATTGACTGAAAACACGCTATTATGAGACCATCATTATTGAAGTCTGAAAGTTTCTTCTCCTAATTTCAAAATGCTTTTTCATTTTAGATCACCTCAGGTAGCTGTCTCACAGCATCAATCTTATCGATTCTCACCACACGGGGTGAAGAAGAAACCACCAGATCAGGTATGTCTTCTAGTATCCAAATGTACACGCTCAAAATTAAATACATCTAATGCACTTCAAGGTGAAACTTTAAAACTATTCTTACAATAGAACTTTAGGCAATTGATTTTAGAAATTACTAGAAGTAAGGGACCGTTTTTTTTCTACTACAAGATATCTTTTGTGAAAAGAAACTATTTATACAAGTACTTGTTAAAGCTTCTACATTGCAATTTGCTCCACCTAATAATTACCCCATCAACACATATTCTGTCTAAATGTCTTTAGTCACAGTCCTTCTAATGTAATCTGGGTGTTCATTGTTCTTCTGTTTGATATGCACTGGAAGCTCACAGCGTCTTACTCTAATCAGTATTTGAATGCATTGTCTGTTGAAACGAAAGTAACAATGATTAGTAGGGCAGATGTTTCCCTTGAATGTGAAAATGGAGGGGTTAAAACCACAAATTAAAATGAATACTCACAGTCTTTGCCTACATTTTTCAAGATGATGGGGTACAAATTTTTGTAAACTTGTTTTCAGGTACTGGTCAATTTATAAAGGCCTGCAAAATAGATGGTATTTGGAAATAGCTACACTGTCCACTTTGGAAAACAGGCACAGAACTATAATATGTTGGTACAATAAAATGTCATTTGCCTTTTCCTTTAAGAATGGTCATTTTGACAAAGACTGGGAGAAACATGGCAATGGAAAACAGAACAATCAGAATCTCATGCCAGGTACATCAGTGCATCAGTATACTAACAGATTAGAAGAGTCAGTGACTGGATTATTATTATTATTTATTTTCATTAACATTAGACATTTACCTGCTTGTTGGCTGAAAATGCTATAATATCAGTTGTTTCTGAGAGTTTATTGTCAAAATATAAAGATTTTATAGGAGTTAACTGATTTCTCTGCTATTGGTCATATTTATCTTTTGTTTCTTCATATGTTCCTTCCCTAGTATTCTTTATTGGGATTTCCAATTTATGAATTCATGAGAAAAAAATCAAAATATAATGTGTATATCAATGAACTGATGTTTATTTCACAGTTGAGCAAAGAATTGAGGCCAACATGATTCCCATTTGTTTTTTGTTTTTAAAGATTTTATTTATTTTTAGAGAGGGAAGGGAGAGAGATAGAGAGAGAGAGAGAGAAACATCAATGTGCGGTTGCTGGGGGCCATGGCCTGCAACCCAGGCATGTACCCTGGCTGGGAATCGAACCTGGGACACTTTGGTTCCCAGCCCGAGCTCCATCCACTGAGCTACACCAGCCAGGGCCCCCATTTGTTTCTTTACAAAAACTGTTATAATTTATCTATCTTATTTAAATGATTTTTTTAGTAATCCTTTCTCTTCAACCTTCACAAACACTTGCTGAGAATATGTAGTGAATAAAGCTGCAGAACACAGATGAACAGGCCAGACTGGGGTTGTGTGCCTAGATATCTAGACAGAGGAGTGCCTCTGAGCTGGAGTGATTCCTCTGACTATGGACCTGCTCAGATTTTGTATAAAATCACTATCTGGATCTCTTTAGATCATGGGTCTAATCTGATCCTTCAAGGTTTAATCACATAGAATAAGGAGGTTCAGAATGAAAAACTTTGGAATTAAAGCCCATGATTAAGAGGTTATTAGTCTTCCTGCTCAAGAAGTGAGCGCTGTATTTGGATTTCTGTGTTTCACGATGTCTTCCCTATGTCACATCTCTCTCCCTTGCTCCATATTCTTATCAGTGTTTTGGACCAAGGTATTTACTGTGCATGCACATTTGTTTGTTTTAATACCATTAACTTAGCCTAAAACCTTTTAGCCTGGCTCACACATGAAATATCAGATAAATAATAAATTAAAGTGTTTCATAGTTCATAAGACTATCTGCATGCCTCCGGGCAAACCATTTAAACACTCCTTTTTTCTTTTTTTAATATATTTTATTGATTATGCTATTACATTTGTCTCATTTTTTCTTCCCTTTATTCTCCTTCACCCTGTATCCTTTCCACCATCATTCCCCCACCTTAGTTCATGCCCATGGGTCACACTTAAAATAAGTCCTTTGGCATCTCCATTTCTATAATATTCTTTTTTTTTTAGATTTTATCTATTTATTTTTAGAGAGGGAAGGGAGGGAGAGAGAGAGAGAAACATCAATGTGCGGTTGCTGGGGGTTATGACCTGCAACCCAGGTATGTACCCTAGCTGGGAATCAAACCTGAAACACTCTATACTATTCTTAACCTCCCCTTGTTTATTTTGTACCTACCATTTATGTTTCTTATTCTCTGTACCTTCCCCCCATTCTTCCCTTCCCCACTGATAACCCTTCATGTGATCTCCATTTCTATGAATCTCTTCCTGTTCTAATTGTTTGCTTAGTTTTTTTTTTGTTTTGTTTTAGGTTCATTTGTTGATAGTTGTGAGTTTGTTGTCATATTACTGTTCATATTTTTTATCTTCTTTTTCTTAGATAAGTCCCTTTAACATTTCATATAATAAGGGTTTGGTGATAATGAACTTTAACTTGACCTTATCTGGGAAGCACTTTATCTGCCCTTCCATTCTAAATGATAACTTTGCTGCAGAGAGTAATCTTGGATGTAGGTCCTTGCCTTTCATGAGTTCAATTACTTCATTCCAGTCCCTTCTTGCCTGAAAAGTTTCTTTTGAGAAATCAGCTGATAGTCTTTTGGGATCTCCTTTGTAGGTAACCATCTCCTTTTCTCTAGCTGCTTTTAAGATTCTCTCCTTATCTTTGATCTTGGCTAACGTCATTATGCTGTGTGTTGGTGTGTGCTTCCTTGGGTCCAAATTGTGTTTGGACTCTCTGAGCTTCCTGGACTTCCTGAAAGTCCAGGCTATTTATTTTTGCCAGATTGGGGAAGTTTTCCTTCATTATGTTTTCAAATAAGTTTCCAATTTCTTGCTGTTCTCCTTCTGGCACCCCTATGATTCAGATGTTGGAATGTTTAAAGATGTCCTGGAGGTTCCTAAGCCTCTCCTTGTTTTTTTTTTTAAATTCTTGTTTCTTCATTCTGTTCTAGCTGAATGTTTCTTTCTTCTGCTCCAAATTGTTGATTTGAGTCC
This sequence comes from Phyllostomus discolor, assembly GCF_004126475.2. NCBI lineage: Eukaryota > Metazoa > Chordata > Mammalia > Chiroptera > Phyllostomidae > Phyllostomus > Phyllostomus discolor. The sequence continues at coordinate 114,671,911 of NC_040908.2, forward strand.
TGGTTTCCTTCCTCTCGCTGTTAGTTCCTTGTACATTTTCCTTTATTTCATTTTTCATAGCCTTCACTTTTTCCTGTATTTTGTGATCATACTCAACCATTTTTGTGAGCATTCTGATTACCAGTGTTTTGAACTCTGCATCTGATAGGTTGGCTATCTTTTTATCACTTTGTTGTGTTTTTTCTGGAACTTTGATCTGCTCTTTCATTTGGGGTATATTTTTCTGTCTCAGTGGGCTTGTTATGTAATAAGGGGCAGAGCCTTAGGTATTTGCCAAGGCAGAGCAACCCATGTTGCTATGTTTTGGTGCTGTATGTAGGGGAGGGGTCAGAGGGGGAATGATGCTGCTTGCTCTGCTCTTGAGCCAACTTTCAGTCACTTCCTCTGCTACCTATAATCAAATTGGGCACTTCTGGTGCTGATTCCCAGGTGGGTGAGTTTGTGTACATTCTAGGACCCTCTGGATTTCTCCAATGAATTCTCCTGAGAGGCTGGGAGTTTCTCTTGCTGCCCCAACTCTCACAGGTTTTTTTCAGTCAGAAGTTTTGAGACTTTATTTCCTTTAGCTGGAACCCTGGGTTGCACAGTGCATCTTGCTCCCCAGTTGTTCCTCCTGGTTTATCCTCATGCAAATGTGTGACTGCCCAGTCTGCCAGCTACCGCCTTGCCATGAGTCCTCTCTACCAGCTGCCCATCTCTGCTCCTCCCACCAGTCTACATGAATGTTTCTTTAACTCCTTGGTTATTGGACCTCCATACAGTTCAGTTTTCTATCTGTTCTGGTTATTTTTTGTTTTTAAATTTGTCGTTGTCCTTCTTTTGGTTGTGCAAGGAGGTAAAGTATATATATATACCTACACCTTCATCTTGGCTGGAAGTACCCTCCTTTTTTCTATTCACTGGATGAAATACCTCTGTTGGAGAAAACTAGCTTCTCTCTCAAAAGGATTAGATATCTTTGTTTCTTCTTTCTCTTTTTATTTGTTCTGTATCAGACAAAGGGATACATCTCTGTTTATATATATTTTTGGTTATCCTGTCTGACAACTATCTGGTCATTTTATCTTTTTATAGCATAAATAGAACATAAACCTTAGAGACAAGTAGATTTAGGATCACATCCCACCCTCATCTTTTACTAGCCGTGATTCAGGAGAAATAAGTTAACCTCTCTTTGCTACAGTTGCTGCTTTTACAGGTGGAAAACAATGATATTATCTAACAGATGTTTTCCACCAAGGATTTAACTAGGTTATACATTTCAAACACTTAGTATATTGGTAGCACAGAGCAAGCACTCACAAATGTTAACTGTATCATGATTATATCAAGTGATATATATCATACATAGAGAGAGTAACATGATTAAATGTTAACTGTATCATTGATTATAATCAAGTGATATATATCATACATAGAGAGAGAGAGTCACTATGTGGAAAAAGTCTGGTTTATCTGTTTACAAATAATTTTAGTATGAAAAATCTTAACACTAAAATGCACTGAAGATAGCTTAAAATTTGAAGATATGCACTGCCTGAGGTTGATTATCATTGTAAACACAGAATGCTAGGAGTACAGAATGTCCTATACAATATCTGAGAAAGCCAGTATAAAAGAGACCATGGATATCATGTAGTCTAAATAGTTTTAAGGACTAGGTTGTTTGTTTGGATTTGTCTTATTTTGGTTTGGTTTCTTATGTCAAAGTACACCATATGTTACAATATAGTGTAAGAAACCAAACAAACATTCTACTCTTTAAAACTATTTAGACTACATGATATCCATGGTCTCTTTTACATTGGCTTTCTCAGATATTGTATAGGACATTCTGTACTCCTAGAATTCTGTGTTTACAATGATAATCAACCTCAGGCAGTGCATACCATATGGGAAAAACATATTTGCCAATGATACCTCAGACAAGGGTTTAATCTCCAAACTACATAAAGAACTCACATGACTGCACTCTATGAAGACAAGCAACCCAATTAAAAAATGGGCAAAGGACTTGAACAGACACTTCTCCAAGGAGGACATACAGAGGATCCAGAAACACATGAAAAGATGTTCATTATTGCTAGCTATCAGAGAGATGCAAGTTAAAACCACAATGAGATACCACTTCACATTGGTCAGAATGGCCATCATAAACAAACAACAAACAAGTGTTAGAGAGGTTGTGGAGAAAAGGGAACCCTAATGTACTGTTGGTGGGACTGCAGACTGGTACAACTACTATGGAAAACAGTATGGAATTTTCTCAGAAAATTAAAAATGGATCTGTCTTTTGACCCAGCAATTCCACTTCTAGGATTATATCCTAAGAACCCTGAAACACCAATACAAAAGAACCTATGCACCCCAATGTTCATAGCATCACAATTTTCAATAGCTAAGTGCTGGAAACAACCTAGGTGCCCATCAGTAAATGAATGGATCAAAAAACTATGGTACATTTACACAATGGAATTCTATTCAGCAGAAAGAAAAAAGGAGCTCCTACCTTTTGTGACAGTATGGATGGAACTGGAAAGCATTATGCTAAGTGAAATAAGCCAGGAGGTGAAAGAAAAATATCATATGATCTCACCTTCAAGTGGAACCTAAACAACAAAACAAACAAAGAAGCAAAATATAACCAAAGACACTGTAATAAGGAACAGGCTGACAGTGACCAGAGGGGAGAGGGGAGAAAATTTCAGGGGAAAGGGGCAAAGGTTTGCAGGAACAAGTATAAAGGACACATGGACAAAAACAAGGGGGGGAGTGGAAATGGGAGGGAGGTGGGGAGGTCTGGGGGGGTGGACTGGGCTGGGAGTAAAAGGCAGAAAACTGTACTTAAATAAAAAACAAAGTACACTGTATGTAAAAGTTACATATGGAAAACTGATGTATTGGGGGAAGGGAGAGGCTCAGACTCTCATCTGTAAGGCTCTTCCAGGACAACACCCATGGGTTTACTCTGAAGATCCTGCCCCTCACCCCACCACAGTGCTTAGAGAACACAATTTAAAAAACAGTGACCTATTCCAGTCCTTTTCATTTTAGGATGAAGAAACTGAAGCCAGGTTTAGTAAAGAGACCCACACAAAGTCACACAATGAAGCAAGGATAAGTCTGGGTAGGCTGACTCCCATCCATTGGATCATGTTCACTCCTCCTCAGACCACATTGAAGTTTAGCCCAGCAATAGCTGTGGCAAATGTGTTCTCCCCTCCTTTTAGCCAATTGTAAAATTTTGGGTTGCACATGTCAACCCCGAACATCAGCATAACTTCATAGAAATAGAGATTCAGGGGCCCTCCCCAGACCATTTGAATCAAAAGTTCTGGTGGGGGTCCTAGCAACTTATGGGTTTACAAGCCCTCCAGGGGATTCTGACATTTGTTAAAATGTGAAAACCTCTGTATTACAGATATTATTTGGGAATTAGCTCCATTCATCTGTAAAATAATTTTAAATTCATGGCTTACCCAGCAATGTGCAAAAAGCATTATGAAGCTACATAAAATTCTATGAAGAAAGGACTAGAGAGGGAAAAATTTAACTAAAATTTGCTGAATCCCTACCATGTACCAAGCAGTCTTTGATTTCTATTTAACCCTTATCTTATTTAATCCTTATAGCAGCACTCTGAAGTATGTATTATTATCTGAACTTTAATGGGAATATTAGACTCAGAATATGTAATTTATCTATCAATAAACTCATTCAGTTGGAAGTTGCTGAGCTAGGATTTGAACCCAGATGTAGCTGACACCAAAGCTTTAAATCTTCCCATTATGAATTGAAACTACTGGGCTCCTGAAATGGCTATACCCTTTCTACTCCTTTTTATTATACATCCATCTGTTTGACTATTAATCCCCAAATTTTTATATAGTTGCCTTGCTATGACAAGCTAATATATATGTACATACTTATATTTTTCCCATACCATTTTATGCAGTACATAAATATAGCTCTAGTGTGTCCTGTTTGGGGCATCTAAAAAGCTTCTGAAAATAAATCATCACCTTAGATATTATGTAAATAAAATCATGTAAGTATTATGTAAATGTAATTACATATAGAAGTAATTACAGGTATATGCATTGCAAACTTTGAAACTGTAATACAGGAAATTATAAGAGAGGGTAATTATATATCATGTTTCCTAAAGGTTCAACATCAAGGAGAAATTCATCAATTTTTATAACTAAAAAGGCATTAAATACCTTCTTGTGTTCTACAGAAGCTGTGGTGAATAAGTGGTCTGATTAGGGGAATGGAGAATGAGGAAGTACTGTGAACTTGGAGGAAGTTTCTATTATGGAAGCATCTCAGTTCTAGAGCTGTTAACATTACACAACAATGAGAGGCCTTGCTGATCTCTACTGGAGATTGGTTTTCAGTGGGTAGGGAGGAAAGTTCTGCTTGTTCTGTTCACATTCTAGGGTACTGACTGTAAGAGCATCAGCTGTGTAGTCTAGTACCTGGTAAAGTTCTGGAAGATTGAACTTGATGGGACAACACAAATATATTCCAAGGAAACAAATATAGAGAGTATAGCAAAGATGTGGGTGCAATCTTAATATTTCAGGATGTGTATCAAATATTGTAAATGAAGGATAATATGGAATATAT